>NC_057701.1:2852559-2978704 GCF_014466175.1 Vespula pensylvanica | reverse complement strand
AAAAAAAAAAGAAAGAAAAAGAAAAATAAGATCCTCTAAAAACAATGTAATAATCTTCAAATATGATCCATTAATAAAAATATATTAATCGAGAATCGCATATTATTATAAATTTGACAATTATTTTCATTAGCATCTTTTGAAATTGCCATCAAATTTACAAATCCGTGTTCCGCGTGAAACGTCATCAAAAATTTGGAGAAGAGGAGAAAGACAAAAAAGATAAAAAAAAAAATGATAATCCTCATTTTACAGAAATGGAAGACAATACATCGTGGAAACGAGATCGTCCCGTGTTGTTCGCCGACTCAACTCTCAGCGATACAACTTCTATATGTTCACACTAACAACACGATACAGCAGAAAACCTTACCAAACATGGTAGTCGAGGCTTGTGGTTGTATGTGACCATCACTATTTCAAATAAACGAAGAGACAAAGAAATATAATAGAAGAATAAGAAATAAAAGAAAAATAGGAGAAACAAGAAAAAGAATCGGATGGCTGACACCATCCGAAACTTAAACTTTCCTTTGTTGTATCTTCGAACACATACATATATAAACGAATTTGATACGCAGCATTCTCCAATTTTCCTTCAGATCCATTCTGAAACGAGTGTTCTTCGAACGGAAACATAAAGGCAAACGAAAAAGAGATACGTACATGGTGTGTCCCAAAATATAAGTATAAAATATTTTAAGGGGTTAGTTCCGATAAATTCAAACGATAAAAACGACAAAAAAACAAAAAACAAAAAAAAAGACCAAAAAAAAAACGATTCGTGTAAAAATATGTATATGTTCTATTTATGAGGTACGCGGCATTTATGAGGTTAACTAATAGGTTTAAGAAAGAAAAAAAAATAAAAATAAGAGAAAAGAAAAAAAAAATACAAAGAAGATATTTCATGAAACATTATATAATGAAGAATATAAAAATTGAAACGCTTGAAGAACCTATATAAGGTATCTGTAACTATATTTCTATAAGAATCTATTATTAGAAAACTTACGAATCTGCGAAACGGATTTTCAAATTCGATCTTCTTAAAAACTAAGTCTCACAAGAAACTACAATTTTATTCTTAATTATTTACTTATTCTTTAATGAAGTATCATTTCCTACGTGGTTGTACATAATTTTCGGACTTAAATATATATAATATATACACAAATACACACACTATAATATATATACACACACACACACATACTATATATAAGTATAAGGAATTTGTAGAAATTTCTAGAAACGATTAAAATTGGTCTTCAAATAAGACATTTAGCAATTAAGTAAAATCGAGAATGTTAGCAGTAGAGCCATGGGAAATTAGTAGGATAACATTAGACAGAGAATGTGTGTGTGTAAGAGAGAGAGAGAGAGAGAGAGAGAGAGAGAGAGAGAGAGAGAGAGAAGAATGTATGATACGTACGTTAAACCAAGAATTTCGTTGCGCCATATTGTAGCAACTCATTATAGAAGATACGTTAGGAAAGTAAGTCCTTTGGGATCGAAAAGTTTTGGACGACTGGTGAGAATATCTTTTTGTTGTATTTTCTTATACGACTTTTATATGTATACGTATATGTTTACAATGTATTTATATATATACACTGTGCGTATGTGTCCTTCGTGTGTCCGATACGTGTGATGTGTATATTATATGTATGTAAGCAGATTGTATGTACAACAAAAAGCAATGATAACGTTCGATAACTTTATTTTCAATTTTATTTTCTATACACTATGTGTATATATATATGTGTATATATACATTCAATACATGCATACATACATACATACATACATACATACTATATATATATATAATAATTATTTTCAATATCTTTATTCAGAAATTGTTTTATAATTAAGGAACATATCTGTAATATTAAATACGTTATTATTGCTCGTCTTCTGCAAAATTCAATTACCACAAATATATATTCACCTTTTTGAATTATATTAAGCAAAAGAAAAAGAAATAATAATAATAATCATAATAATAATAATAATCATAATAATAATAAACAAAAGTATATATACGAAAAAAGCTTTTGTAAATTTTGTAAATTAGATAATTAAAATATTTCCAACGACATCGTCGTTGTTGAAGCAAAGGGAAACGATTAAATGTGAAAATGTAAGAAAAGAAAAGATAAGAAAAAATAAGAAAAGAAAAAAAAGGAAAGAAGTAAACCACAGCAGTATTCTCTTAAGCAAATATTTATCAGAGCTAAGCATTTTTTGTTTTGTTTTAATATATTAAATATATATACTAATGAGAGAAGGAGAGAGAGAGAGAGAGAGAGAGAGAGAGAGAGAGAAGAGGTAATTACTATCGGATAAAATGATTTCTTAGAATAATAAAATTTTATCTGCAATAATATATGTACTATCTCTTTGCAAATCGAATTTGTGATAACTCTTAGAATTATTATATCCTTTATTTTTAAATATATAAAACAATGTAAAATAAAGTAATGTAAATTCGTTAGTTTTCGTGCAATATTAATTATTTTATTAAGATTCTACCATCGTCGTTAATTATCTCGATAATATCCAATTTTGTTATATTTTAAGTATGAAAAAAATTCCAAGCTTAATGAGTATATCAACACACACACACAGATGTATTTATATGAATACATCAATGAGATTGCAATTATATTTAAATATAATCGTATCCTGCAATGTGCGGAATACGAATTTCACGCCACGTGGCATATCGTATACGTCGTATATTATATGTATGTATGTATGTGTACATGTTTGTATCTATTTATGTTACATCAAACATTATGCATATACTTGCATCCATAGATATAAGCATGATTGTGATTATTTATATTAGACCCTAAAACTCGACGAAAAGTCAAGTTTAATAACATAACATAACATTTATCATAGAAAATAGATAACGATAAAAGTTAGGCAAAAAACATTTACATTATCTAAAGAAGGAGTGAGAAAGAGAGAGAAAAAGAGAGTGAAAGAGAGAAAAAGATAGGAAAAATGTAAAGGAAAACCGAGCAATGTCAAGGTGAAACATTTTTCTTTTTCTTTTCTTTCCACTTTCTTTTTTTTTCCCCTTTTCATTTTTATGCCCTCCCCCAAGAAATTTTCAACGTCGATATCTTTCCATATGCCTCTATTTTTCTCGCTCGAAAATATATACGATACATATATGTATGTACACAATATTTACGATCTCATTTGCTTAAAAATCAAGAGATATCTTTTTTCATATTATATGTATTTCATAAAGGAAAAAAAAAAAAAGAAAAGAAAAAAGATGATCTTTCATATTAACGTATTAAATATCATATTAATTGGAATATTTCATATTAAAATATTCTTCTTTATACTTTTTCCTAAATGTGTACAATTTCAAATCTTTGAGACATTGTCAAAGATGAATGAAAGAAAAGATCTCTTCTTTTTTAACTATGTACGTATATAATATTTAATAAATAAAACAAGAAACTCCAAATAAATATGATTCTGATTAAAAATGTTATATTAATGAATCTCTTTTTTCTTTTCCTTCCTAAACATATTAAATTTAAATCTTCGAAGAAGATTATAAAAAAGAGAAAGAGAGAAAGAAAAAGAAACAAAAAAAATGGAATTACTTAAAGAATAAAAAAATGAAAAAAAAAAAAAATAAAATAAAAGATCGTTCGAGACAGGTATACAAACGTATTAAAACAGGAATCCCCTTTTTCTATCTACATATCCGATTTATTTATCTATATATTTAAAAAGTAAATAAATAAAATTAGAAGATAATTTTCAATAAAAATCATGTTAATATGTTCTTTCTTTCGAACATATTGTAAATTAGAACAGAGAAATTAGATCATTAAAACATCTCCTCCCCCCCCCTCTCTGTATCTATCTATTTATCTTTCTATCTATCTAAAACCTGAATAAATAAGCTTCAAGATGATCCTCATTAATAATCTCATATTACAAAGTAGTACAAATAGTAATCCTCTATCTCTCTTTCTCTACCTATCTATCTATCTATCTATCTATTCATCTATTTATCTATTTATCTAAAAGCTAAATAAATAAAATGAGAAAATATAATTCTCGTTAAATATCTTATATTAGAAATTAGAAGCCTAATTCTCCCTTTCTCTCTTTCTTCTCTCTTTATCTATCCATCTATCTATCTAAAAACTAAATAAATAAAATAAGAAAATAAAATTCTCGTTAAATATCTTGTATTAGAAATTAGAACCCTAATTCTCTCTTTTTCTCTCTCTCTCTTTTCTCTCTTTATCTATCTATCTATCCATCTATCCATCTATCTATCCATCTATCTATTTATCTATCTATCTATTCGAATCCCTTTCTCCTTCTCGAAAGGTACGCTTTATACGTCGTGCACGGTAGCTCGTAACGCTCGATAAAGCTCTCTCGAGTAAATCCATCTCGCCGGTTTCTCTCCCTCGGCGCCATGTAAATATATCATTCGTGTTTTGCCGCGTAGTGCCACGTCTCTGCAAATGAATTTCCTGGAGCGTTTCCTTCCTCCTCTCTGCGAAGGACAGAATCCTCTCGGCGAAAGAGAGAATAGAGAAACGCCCAGAGAAATAGAGAAACAACGAGAGCGAAAGAGAAAGAGAGAGAAAAAAGAAAGAAACTGAGAGAAAGAGAGAGAGAGAAGAAAAAAAGACAAACAAAAGAAGTACAATCGCAACAACGTGCTAACACTATACGCAAGGATCAAAACGAAATGTACGTCCTTTTAGTAATATTAAGTATAATACGATATAAAGATAATGTTTTTATTTAAATAGATCTCTTTATCAACTCGTCGTCTGAAAGCATATTCAAAAGACTGCTGTTTATTAATCAAAGTTTACTGTTTATCGTCAAAGGGCCGTCAATATTTTTAAATATTTAATCAATATTTGTAATGAAATATCATTAATACTTGATTATTTAGAGTGAGCCAAATATTCATATATTATGCCGATCATTTATCTTACGAAAAATATTTACTATGAATTGATTAATAAACATATTTAATAGAAAATAAATCGAAAGAAAGAAGCGTATTTAAAATCACTCTGTAACTTTGATATCTAAAAAAAAAAAAAAAAGAAATAAGCCAATAGAAATAGTTAATGTAAAACAATTAAAACCTGACAAAATATATGATATTTATATACACGTGTGTATACACGAATTAATTGTCTTACTTCTCGTTTTATATATATATATATATATATATATATATATATATATATAAAGGAGAATTCGTACGAACAGGAATCAATTTTCGAACGATTACGGTTCCATCGTTAAATTTTGCTCTTGGACTCCACGAAAATAGCTACTAAGAAATTCCATCGCAATCAAACACGTATATAGCGTTAACAGTGCCTAGGTTAAGCGCAGAAACTGCGTAATACCTTCTGTCTTCATTCTCCATACATACATATCATTCCAATTCCATGTTTTTCTTTTCCTTTTCTTTTTTTTAATTACGACTTTGCTTCTCTTAAATTCATTTCTTATCGAGTTTTCTCAAAATTAATTTTTCTCAACCGACACTGTTTCTTTCGACTTTTTCACATTCCCCTCTCTTAATATTAGCGACCAAAGCACATGCTCGGCTTGCCCCACCCTAGATATGTTTCTGATTACAACAATAACTCACATTTTGATAGAGATAACCGGCGAACTTACAGTGCGCGTATATTGATATGTATATATATATCTTTACAGATGTACTTACATACATATCCAATGTTCTTCGACGAAGCAATGTCAATGTCGATGTCGATGTCGATATGATGTTAACGTACACTTTCACTTTTTTTATTATCACTTTCTTCTTTAAGCACTGTTAAACTCCTCATGATATGTGAAACGCGCGCGTAAAGTTCGGCATGAGAGTTCGTTGTTACCGTTAAAAAAAACACACATGTATATATAGTAACACACGAATAATTCGATCGGAATTTATTTTTTTTTAAAAAGCTTTATCTCATTATACCAATTTAACAATGAATTCATTATTAATATATATAGACGGAAAGAGATAAGCAAAATATTGATTAGCATTATCCACGATACGATCGTCCACGCGAAACCGGTAGTAGACATGTTATTCATGTTTCGATTATCGAAACGAACCCTCGCAAATTCGATAATCGTATTTTCTAGGGATCGAAGAGAATTGGCGTATATACATGTGTACGAGTGTGTGTGTATGTATATATATATATGTATATGTCATATAATATATGAATACAAATAATGAGGATTATGATAACGAAATATTAATGTAATGTGTTAATAAAATAAATAAATAAATAAATAATTGTTCATAAAATTTGTTAATCTGTGACTGTCATTTGTCTAATATTTCATATTTGAAAGAAATTAATAGATATTGGAAAATATGCAGTATTCAGAGAAAAAAAAAATGATAAATGCATTGAATATAGTCTAAAATAAATAATTAATGATAATAAATATATGGAATGTAACGTCATAGATGTCTGAACATAACCTCCGCAATGATGTCCGAAGTTGATGTTTTTGTTAGTAATTATACTCTCGTTGATCCTGAAATTTATCAACTATGGGTTGATGGGCACTCTTGTAAGTCTTTTATTTATTATATTTGTATTATACGTACCGATGTTTTCAAATACTTTACCAATATTTCTTTAACAGCCAGTGATGCAGTTAATATTTTACAACAGCGTGGAATTTGTATGCAAACTAATGCTCCTCTAGATTTAGTTGCTTCCGATGTTCTTGATCATTATCGTACATATGCTTTGTTGGAAAAATTACTTCATACTCCTACAAAACTTGCTACCGAACAACTGGCATTTCAAATAGAACCTCAAACTAGTCAAATGCTTATTGAAATGTAAGAAAATGATTTTTTATTTACTTATGTATCATAGGATAAAAATTGTCATAGTTTAAATGTTTTTAGGTACTATGAATTTGATGATATTGTTGTTCGAGAACTACTAGGAAAAAAGTTAACATCAAAAAGTAGAAAAGACATGGATGAAGTATCTGAAAAGACTGGAGTTACTTTAAAAAGCTGTCGTAGACAGTATGATAATGTCAAAAGAGTTTTCAAAGTCGTTGAAGATTTACCTGGCTCTCTAGTTACTAATATCAGACAACATTTTCTACTTTCTGAAGATCTTGCTAAGTACATAGAGATTAATTTTATTTTTAACAATATTATTTTTAACAGGATTTTATATGTATATAATTTTATATATATATATATATATTTAAAAATGTACAGACGTTATGCAGCAGTAGTATTCATAGCTTGTCTCAGATTTGAAATGAGCAAAAGGAAATTGCAATTTTTAACGTTTCCTGATTTGTATCATTGTGCAAATAGTATGATGGTAGCATGGACTTATCGATGTGTTGGATCAGAATATTTTGATACAGATCTTGACAGAGAATTCTTGGTAGAACTTGCAGAATGTAGAGTACTATTAGAAAATGATAAACATCACAAACAGTAAGTTATAACATGATTATTATACAAAATGTATATTATGTAATATTATAAATGAATGTTTTTTAGCTTGGTGTGTATCAAACTTAAACCCATGTTACTCGAACGTTCATATCAAGAGGTTGATACAAATTTCCGTTCTTACTCAAGAGCTATCTTAGGAATAGGCTGTAATCTGCATAGATCTAGAGAATTAAGATTTTTCTTTTTAGAATTAGTTGAAAGGTGCATAGAACCATGGAAGCAAGTTAATTGGTCACATACTGATCTTAGAAATTTTTTATCTGTGTATACGCAGTGTGCATTGGATATGGATGTGTTAAGGTATGAATATTTATCATTGAACTTTCTGTAAATGCAAAACTTTTCTATAATTGAAAAATACTTTTTTTGTAGAGAAATTGAAATTAGAGATGCATTTGAACGCTACATGACAGTCGTAACATGTTGCTTATTACGTATGTATCACACATGACTAACAACCAACACTGAAATAACAAACAAAGTAAATGTGATAAATATTTAAACATGTAAAAAATACAGAAGCGAAAGACAAATTAGTGATATGTATATAACAATTTATTACTTCTTTGTAATAAATAAGCAAATGCAGCATGTTGATGTGGTTTTATATCAATGGTTTACAAGAGTTTGGTATATTTATGTGTTATAGCCAAACTCATTAAGCAAAGGCAATTTGCAATTTCAAATATGGCAGTATATTCGTATTTCTCATATTTACAAACATATTATATAATAAAGATTTTCAGATAATACTTCCACATGTAAAAAAGAGATAAAAAGAAACTGCAAAGCATAATTTAAATATAATAGCACAATTTAACATTGAAGAATATATATCATTCAATAAATAATATATTATCCTACAATTGATTTTATAAATATTTAATGTGATTGTATTTTTCAAGAATATATTATTATGTGTATATCGTTCATTGTTTAAATATTTACTGAAACCTTATGCATATTTGTATAAAGATTGTATAATTTATTAATCCCTGTAATCATTAAATTAATGTGTGTTGTAATTAATTTTGTTTAAAATCCATATCTTGAACATTGAAAAGATGTTCATCAAATTGATCTTTCGCTGAATAATTGTTCTATTTGTCTTCTAGCTTTGTACTTATTATACGTATTTGTTTACGCATAAAAATTTTAAAGTAAGGAGACACTAAAAGTTCAATATAAAGGAAAAGGAAAAGAATTAAAGGATATTAATTGTACCTAAATATTTCTACCGTTTACTACTCTACCCCTAATAATTTATTTACAGCAAATACTACATCGCCGCCTTGTGGTAAAGCTGCTATTTCCAAACTTTTAGCATATGGCATAGGAACATCAGCACCTGTAACACGGATTACTGGTGCATCTAAATGATAAAAGGCCTCACCTATAAAGATAAAAAGAAAAAAAAATGTATCAATATACATTAAATATTTAATATCAATTAAAACTAAATGTAGATATGGAAAATGAAACTTACTTTCAGAGATTCTTGCACTAATTTCTGCTCCTATGCCACATTGTGGCCAACCCTGCTCTACGGTAACACAATGATTTGTTTTCACTATAGATTGCACAATAGTATCTATATCTAATGGTCTAAGGGAACGAAGATTGATTACTTCTGCTTCTATTCCCTTTCCAGCAAGTTCATTAGCTGCTTCAAGAGCTTGTTCAACAGCCTTGGAATGTGCTACTAAAGTAACATGATTTCCAACACGTTCTATTTTTGCTTTACCTATAGGTAAAAGGAAATCTTTATCCAAAGCTTGGTCAGACATAGGATACTGAACTCCATAAAGGATCTCATTTTCCAGTACAACAACTGGATCAGGATCTCTTATAGCAGCTTTTAATAAACCTTTCGCATCTTCACTATTATAAGGCGAAACCACTTTTAAACCAGGACAATGACTATACCAAGCACCAAAACACTGAGAATGTTGAGCTGCTACACCTGCAGCTGCACCATTTGGACCACGAAAAACAATAGGTATATTAACCTTTCCCGCAGACATATAAAAGGTTTTAGCAGCAGAGTTAATTATTTGATCGATTGCTTGCATAGCAAAATTGAAAGTCATAAATTCGCAAATCGGTCGAAGGCCAGCCTATTAAATTTAATTAGAATCAAATGAAAATAAAAAACATCTTATGCCTGTACAAATTATATAAAATAATTACTTACCATTGCAGCACCAACAGCAATACCAGCAAAACCAGCTTCTGTGATTGGTGTATCAATGACACGTTTATCCCCATACTTTTTCCAAAGACCTCTAGAAACTTTGTATGCTCCATCATAAAGTGCTACTTCCTCTCCAAGTAAAAATACTTTCTCATCTCTTTCCATCTCTTCATCCAGGGCAGAATTCAAAGCATCTCTTACAGTCATCTATAAATACATGATTATATAAATATATTAATATAACTTGAATAAATGAAAATGTTTTGAGCATAAAGCTAGCATATCAGTTATAACATCCAAAGGAATCTAAGGAGTTCTTTTATCAGCGCAAAATGAACGTTACATCGTTGGAAATAAAAATGTGTGACCTTCCCTGTCCTTGGACAGGCAATACTGTTAGATAATCATTATTTACATAAATAACAAATTTCAAAACTGTTATCGTTAGAATTATTACGGAAAAGAGTCCTACAATTAAAATAGCTGTAGTTTTAGCGATATACGAGATATCTTTAAATATAAAGACATCTTAAACGTAAATTGAAGGTTATGTTTTAACAATATGTAAAATATGAAAGAAATAATGAACCTGTTGTGCTGGCGCACATTTTGATGTCGAAAACGATCGTCGTGCGATCCCTCTCAAAGCCGTCTAAAAAAAGAAAAAAAAAAGAACAATGATTAGTGAAATACTTTCGTTATTCAAATAGCTGACGTCAAATGTTTCTTACTACTTGAATCATGTGTGCCTTGTCGAAGTCTTGTATTTACCGTAAGCATTATTAGGCCTTCTAAATGGAACAAACGAGCTCGAGTGGGACAGCACTGACTATTGTCACGATCGTTATACGTTCGTCTTGCACCTCGTGTCTTTCGTCGGGGGTCTCTAAATCAGGATTCCAATTATTTTTTCACTACTCCACCAGAAACATGAACGTAATGCATGTATTAATGAAGCCAAGGTCGCCATAGGGCCGATACTTATGAAATACGTAGATGTGTTCGTAAAACGATACCAATGATTTGAAAACGAATAATCAGTGATTGTTAAGAACATGTAGGGAATTGTTTTTGATTCCAACATGTGTAATCAAAAGTTACTAATTGTGACCCTAAACCAATTTTATCCGAAGATATACGACAGTACCCACTCTATTTAATACTGTTTCTGTTTGCTATATTTCATGCTTGAATTTAAAACAATTGAATATGATGTTTTGTCGCTAATCTTATAAAAACATAGTTCGTGTGTCGCATAGATTTTCTAACCTAAAAAAAGCATTATGTACAATATTATGTATAAAACATCGTGAGCATCAATAATATTATAATCTTTATCATGACAGAACAAGGTATAGAATTAGTATATATTTGATTATTAAAGTTTAATATTTTCTTGATTTGGTCATACTTGACGTAATCATTATAATTTTATGTCATTTTTAGATTTCTTTTTACATGTAAAACCTTTCTATACATATGTAATGACAGCCTCGAAATACCAATAGTATTGTTAAGATTATTATATTTTATTTGTATATAGAATAATTATTTTTTATTGTTTTTATTTTATTCTTGACAGAAATAATGCCAGATATTGAAATGGATGAAACTAGTGATGCAGATAGTGGTGATGATTGGAGTGAAACTAATGAGGATATTCAAACTATTATATGTCTTTTTTGTAAGGATACTACAGATGGAATAACAAATGCATTGAAGCATCTTGAAGTGCTTCATAATTTTGCTTTAAGAAATTTTATAACAAAGCATTCTCTCGATTCATATTCGTATATAAAATTGATCAATTTTATTCGTCAAAAGAACATTCAACCTGAACAATTAAATACTTTATGTATAAAAGATTGGCAGGACGATGAATATTTATATCCTGTTATAGAAGATGATCCATTGTTAATGTATGGTAAGTTATAAAGAATCTATAATGTCAGTATGTTGTTGGCTAATTGTATATTAAAATCAAAATTAATGTATAGCAGTCGTTTGTAATTTGATCTGTAAAATTGTAACTCTATTATATATCTGTTTATATGTTTCAATGTGATATAGTAGCATCTTATGCAGTGTGCTATGTATAGTTAACGTACTAATATTACACAAGCAATAAACAATGTATTTGCCAACATTTCAATGTTAATTAATCAATCATAGATTTGATATAATATATTATATGTATAGGAAAATGATGCATGCAAATGTTATACAAATATGTACCAAATTATGTTATATAAATTCGACATAATTCTGATATTAATTGGCATAATATCAGGTGAGATTAACAATGTTAATAAAATGGATAGTTCTCAGAACATGCTTCTATGTGTACTGCTACTAATAAGTGAAAAATATTGGATAATTTAATTATTTTTATGCAATGCTAGTACGTATGTTTATTGCTAATATGCTAAACACAATATTTCTTAAATAATTTTTTCATTAATTCTTACAAATATTAAATTCTCACTTAATAATTTTGAATGATAACGTTTTACGCGACGTGTGCATGTACACATATACATGCATATGTCTGTACAAATATTTTTTTTTTCTTCTTTAAGATATCGAAGATTTAGAAAACAAACCTGTAAACACTATTAGTTACACTGTAAATTCAGAAAATGGGTGCGTTACTTTATCGGAAGCACATTTTGCTGAACTGCAAAGGACGATTCAGACACTTAAAGCACAACTAGAACAACGTGAATTAGCATGCTTTTTAGCTAAACAGGTATCAAGATGTGATCATTGTATTGTATATGATTTTTTTTATCATGCTAGATATATTCTTATAAAGAGATTCAAATTAATATATTAATACTATTTCAGCAAGTAAACGAAATGATAGAAAAGGCACAAAAATTAGTTTTGGATGATGAACAAGAAAATATAGAGGAAATAATTGATAAAAAGCGCAATTCGCGCACAGATGAAGGATATTTTAATACATATAGTCATTTTGCCATTCATCATGAAATGTTGACAGTATGTATATATGTTTTATATAATTTATATTATAGTATATTATATTTTGTATAAAATATCTTCTGTGTAAGATACTATATAAATAATATAAACAACATATATATATATAGATATAAATATATATAATATATAAATAATGTCATATCTTTTATACAGGATAAAATACGAACGGAGAGTTATCGTGACGCACTGTTTACAAATTCCATTAGATTTAGTAACTGTATAATGTTGGATGTAGGTTGTGGAACAGGTATCCTGTCTATGTTTGCAGCAAAGTCTGGTTGTCGCAAAGTTATCAGTGTTGATCAGTCTGATGTAATATATCATGCTATGGATATTGTAAGGTATCTTTAATGGATAAAACAAATAAAATATAAATTTTATTTTTTTACATTCATAAGATATTGGATAAAAATTTAAACATGTGTTAATCTTAAGCTCATATCTGTTGCAGAGAAAACAATCTAGATAACATTATTACATTAAAAAAAGGCCGCTTAGAAGATATTACACTTGAAGAAGAAAAAGTAGATGCAATTATTTCTGAATGGATGGGATATTTTTTGTTATTTGAAGGAATGTTAGATACAGTCATTTATGCAAGGGATCATTATTTAGTTGCTAATGGTATATTAATGCCAAATAGATGTTCAATGAGTATAGTTGGAAGTGGAGATACACGTAAGTAATACGGTACTATTTTTAATTGATATTCATTTTCCTAATATTTTTGAGTTTATACAAGGAAGTAAGAAAGATGAATTAATTTTTAGAAAGATATGTAGATTTGATTGATTATTGGTCCAATGTCTATGGTTTCAAAATGAGCTGTATGAAAGGTGAAGTTTTGAGAGAACCAAGCATAGAAATTTGTAGGTCTGAATATATTATAACTACTGCTGCTGAGATTCAAACATTTGACTTATATACAGTCACTACAGATTGTGTGAATTTCTCAGCGCCTTTCAACTTAATTGTGAAGAAAACTGGATCATTGACTGCAATAATTGGTTACTTTGATGTATTTTTTGATTTAGAAAATTCTGTCAGTTTTAGTACTGGTCCAAATGCTTTACCCACGCACTGGAAACAAACAGTATTTTCTTTAAAAGAACCTATTAGCATAACTGAAGGTAAGATCGAAATTGATATACATATTTCTAACATTATAAATCGCAAGATTAGAAAAAAAATAATATAAAATCATTGTTATAGGTGAAATTTTAAGTGGTAAATTGATATGTCGCAGGCATGTCAAAGATGTTCGTGGTTTAATCATTACCATCCATATCAAAGATATTAGTCAAGTTTATTATATGGATTAGATATAATATATGCTTTTGCATTACAAGTTTATTCAAAAATTTGTATTTTTATCGAATTAATATTCTTAGTGTATTTATCCAACTTTTTTCTTGTTTTTTTTTTCTCCTTTTTTTTCCTTTTTTTTCAGTTTTTAATACATGCATACAATAACAAAAATAATGATGTTTAGATATCATCTAGGAGTCACTGCCATCTTAGAACATGTTTTAAAACTTCTGTTTTAAACAATTTATACATTCCATTATGGATTGTATTGCATAAAATAATTTCATATATATTAGAAAAGCACAATTCTATTTAATTTTATTGATTCTGAAATTAAGAGAAGGAAAAATTCTCATAACATTGTACGCTTAAACAAAAAATAGTCATGCAATTAAACTAGATTCATCATAAACACAAGTAAATATCCTTCTAAAATAACAGAATCAAGAAAACCAAAATAACGAAAATGAGTGGCCTTAGTTTTTCATTAGATATAATAATTAGATTACAGTTTAAATAACAGTTCTACTAATAATATATATATATATATATATATATATATATATATATATATATGAACTGTTAGTATATTAAGCATTGCTTAATTCTACCACCTTATATGCCTTAGCTTTATTCTTGTGGACCATTATTTTTTCGAACTATTATACATTTGCTATAAAGTTACTTTTAGTAATTGTAATGATATAATAATATTATCACAAAGATTAAGTAAGGTAGAATTAAAGTAAAATATTTTTTAATAGCATTTAACATGTAATAAAATTTGCATGAAAACTTTTAGGTCTATTTCAATATCTTCTTTCGTGAAAATTGTTAGGTAACATACTATATAAAAAATATTACATGCCTATCTATAAAATTAATAATTCATTTAAACAACAACATTATATTCTATTACAAATATTAAAATTTAACAAACAAAATTTAAGTAATAAATCGAAGTTACTATTTTAGGCATTATGAAACAATTAATATGATCTTATTGCAATATACTATGCTACAATTTTTCTTCAACGAAATTAAAATTATATACATATATATATATATATATATATATATATATATATATATATATATAATACTCCTGGAAAATATTATTTAATAAAAGTTATTAATATTTCATAATTATAAAATAGAATGGAAAGATTAAGATTAGATCAGGAATCTGCAATTAAACTTGTATTTCATTATTAATGCTTAAATATACATATTATGTGCTGTTATTTATAGATATAATTTAATATCAAGACAACTCTGTAAAATATATTTCTTGACATACATCTTATATATCAGAATACAAGAAAAAAAAAAGAACAAAAAAATAAATATTGCTACAATGAGATTTACAAATCTTTTTATTCTTTTTTTATTATGTTTGTTCTAGAAATAAACTATTATACATTTTCACCTTTAATAGTATTGATAATATAACTTTAGTTAGATGTAGATGTTTATAGTTCCAGCTTAAAAGCAAGTATAATGAAAAAACAGAAAGTAAATATATAATTGTAATTGTAATGTACATTTGTTATTTGTACAAATAGTGCCAAGATTCTGTAATATTTATAAACTTTCATATACAATATCTCCATAATTGCAATTTTAGACCAAACTATTCCTTTTTAATAATAATATATACTTTAAGAAATATAGTATGATAATTAATATTCTATATTTGTATTTATAATATAATATAAGAATCTCTCACAGAGAGAGAAATAAATGTTGAAAGGAAATTCGAAGATATAAAATATAAGTTTTGTTTTATACTTATTTAGTCATTAATTGCATATTATAAAGAATTATTTCTCAGTTCATTATTAGTAAATTTACACTTGAGAATATCTTTTAATCACCTGTTTGATTATACATGTGTAATTACATCCATTATACTTGTTTCTATGCCTATACTACTATTCAAGATTCTATTTAATTCTAAGAAAATGTTAATGCTAATTGTATATATAGACACTGTGCTTTTCAGTTCATATATCATTTAATGTTACATATAGTCTTCCGAATTTAAAATCTTAAATACTTATACTATATTACAAATTTTTAATATGATTTTTATATTTACTGAATAAAAAATTAGGAAGGCATATCTAATATGAAATATGAGATAAACTTGTTAATATGGAACTTTGCATTTTAAATTAATGTTTCATACACACAATGTATATTCTATATAGCCTCAAGCATCACTTTTTAATACTAAGTACAAAACTCTCACAGCTTTACTTTTAATAAAAAAATAAAAAGAAAAATAAGGTAGTATTATAAATGGTTATAAATGCAAGTGCATAATTTTGTATCAGTATTATTATCTTTAGGTTTCAAGGATACAAAAATTACTGTTTCTATTTGCAAATGTCTCTTTATAGATATATCAACATATGAGCTTATACTTCTATAACATCAATAGTATTTATATATTGTAGTGATTAATATTGATTAATTGTTACAACATATATATGTTTGTTTATATTTTTCATACAAGTATATATATATATGTATACTTCAGTCAATATTAATCAACATTTGCTCAAAGCCATATTATATTTCTTTTTATTTACAATTCCTGTTTTTAATTTTTGTGTAGAGATCATCTTCTGCAAAGATGATATATTGTATTAAAACAATATTAACTAAACATGTTGTAAGAATTAAAAATTGGAAAATTTGTTTCAATAAAAATTATGACTTTGTCTGGATAATTGTAATAACATTAGTTCGAATGAACAAAATAACTAATATATATTTTGATTTTTGAGACATGCTTAATCAGTTGAAACTGATTTTATTAACATATAACTATTAACGTTTAACAACTATAACAAAGTAAAAAATAAAAGAAAAATTGTATTCTTAAAAAACACACTTTAAAGTTTGATTGACAAATATTATTTATAATTATTATTTGACAAATCATTATGTGTCTTTATAATCAACAATCAAATGTCTATAAAATTGATAAAAGTTTTTGAGATCATTAAAATAATAGGAAAGGAATTTCAAAAAAACTGTACATTTAAGAAGTTCCATTGACTTCACATTTTCAATTAATTCCATTTTTCATGCAGGCATTAATAATCTATACTGTAATATCATAAATATTATATATCACAATAATTTATCTTCGTTAAATTTCCAATGTAGGAAGATGTTTGAATGTTTGTGTTAAAGAATATATTATATAGTAAACTGCACTCTTACATATTAATTTTGAATCTATATACCATATGAAACAAAACAAATCTAATAGTTTTTGTGGAATTTGTTAAATTAATAAAATTGTACGCTTATAACTTAAACGAGTAAGCATACTGCAAAAAATGTAAATGAAATAAATTTTGATGACCTAAATTTAAAAATACTTTAAAATACTTCATCTGAGCAACAAATGTTTATATATTTAATACTATTGCATTTTATCATAAAAATGGAATTATATTTATAAAGATAATATTTTAAAGATTATAACTAATTCCATTTCAACAATATTTTCTATTTAATACATCAAAGATGTAATTATATCATAAAGAATATTTTATGACAATTTATAAAAAATTAATATAATGGAATTTTTATAAAGATTAAGTCATTTAAATGTATTTAGTTTTGCTATTTTTGCATCATGTTATAGCATATGTCCTAAACATGAATATTACTATAACAATTTATTATAAATATGTGCTATAAGTATTATATCTTGTACTTTGATCATTTTTTTTTTTTTTTTTTTATATAATAAACCATTTTCAACTATTTATTATTTGACTCAACTTCATCATTTAGCTTGAAATATTTTAAAAGCGTTGTTTAACTTCGAATTTCATTTTACACCAATCATGTTTTATTAATATGCAAATAATTGTGTTTGTGAATCGTAATTACTTTCCGGAATAAGTCAAGTAAATACTTTTATACCTACATAATTGTCTGCATATTTAAAGAGTGTTCTTATAATGTTAGGAAAAAATATATATGTGTGTAATAAAAGAACATGTTCCATTCACTTACACTAATAAGATTCATTTTTGTCCAGTGATATAATGGAGTGAAATGTAGTTATATATGCTCAGTTCAGAAATATTTTTCATTTATATTTCAAACAATATTACTTATATTCTTACGTTCTATTTGATCTTATTAATTTTATAGATGTGGAAGTCTATCCACTTCACCCATTTCAGTAAAAGTTTCATCATCCATTGTATAACTCAACATAAACTTTAAAGATACTGATTCCTAAAATAATTTAAAGATGTGATTATATCACTTAATCATGTGCAAAATAAATATTCGTAAGTTGTTATTGTATTACCTTAAGAGGATTTGCAATTAACATAATTTGTGTAATTGCTGATGGTGGAAGAAATGGATTATGTGCTGGTAATTCTGTATCAGAAGGAGGTTGAAGTCTGCACTTACATTTCTTTACATAAATAAATAATAACAAAATATATTATAAAGTAGAGCTATATATTAGAGTAAGAAACAGTTGAATTTTTATCTTATCTTTGTTTTACCTTAGGTACTACTGCTTGAAACAAATAATTGTTAAGTGGTTTGGTATTTTTACTCATTGTTGTAACTACTATTACAGAAACATCTGGTCTTGGACTATCTTGTGCGAAATGAAGTATTACTGAAATACCATTTTTTTCTTCTATCACTGTTATAGGTGGATTTGTACCTATATAAACAGATTCATATGCATTTATAATGTAAATATATACATTAATTGATTTTAAATATTTCTATCTACCTGGTTTAATATCTTGAAGATTTACATTAATATCGGTTAGAGACTTGATTGCTGGTTCAGAATTAACAGTTAATGCTGGCGCGTCATTTACTTTCATCAATATGTTTTCTTCATCTGCTTCAATGTTTTTACTTTCGTTACAAGATTGTGATACATTGACTGTATTATCACCATTATGAAAATTTGGAGATATAGAATCATTTTTCATTTTTTCATTTTCATTGTTACTTGATTTGTCCACATTGTGCTGTATCATATTATTATTCGTAGAAGTTAAATCCATTAAATTGTGATTATCAAGTTCAGATTGAAATTTTGTAAATTGAGCAAAGGATGGTTTCCTATGATAAAAAAAATATGAAGATTATACTATAATAAAATCATATTAATATAAAAAAATATATATATATTAAACACATTATGTTATTGCCACTAACTTTTCATCCAAAGATGACTCTTTTGCCATTTTATATGACAAACTCTGTTTAAGGAGAGATTCCCCTAACTCATTTAATTCTTCTAATGCTCTGGCTTTACTATCCATTTTCTTCAAAGGTGTATCAACTTTAACAAAATAAAATGATATATACTTTATAAAGTATTCGGCGATTAATCGTTTAATAAATGCACATACTTTTCTTTCCATTTTGTTGAATATTTATTGGATCCATAATCATTAGCTCTGGAAATAAGTTATTTTTATCTGTGGTTAAAGAGAAATCCAGTGAGTTTCCAAAAGAATTGAAAATGTCTCCAAGAACTTCCATATCCGACTGTGAATTTGTTGCCACTGTATTATTAGTTTTATCTGTATCTGCATTCAAAGTACATTCAGAAATAGCAGCATCAATTGGAGAAGACAAATCCAATAATGATGGATCATTATTAATATTCGTTTTAGTAACTTTTTGGCCTAGTATAATCACAGCAGTATATTTATCAAATACTTCACCCAATGCATCATTTGCTGCGAGTACGTCACCTAATATATCACGCATATAATATTATGAAAAATAATATAAAAACAATTTCTCATTATTATATGAGAATATAGTTATAAATTGTATAAAATACTGAACAATTCAATAAAAATTATTAAACACATTATTATTTTTAAAAATAATGAAATATTTACCAAGCATTTCTTCATTGTCCTGAGTTTCGTTAGCTAATCTTAACATAGTGGGTTTTAAACGTTCACATGCTTGATGAAGTTCATTCATTAATTCAACATCTTCAAGACTAGTTTCTTTTTGATTGTATGAATCTAACATTTCAGATAATAATTTAACATTATTATGAACTGATTCCAATTCCATGATTCTTCGTGAATTCAATTGTACTCTTCTTTCGTCCTACAAGAAAATATAAATTGATATATTTGAAAAAAAAATAAAATAAAATAAAATAAAAATATAGCCACCATAAGTTTTTATTTACCTCTTTTACCATAGTTTTGATTAATCTATTTGCAGCTTGTAAATCACCAGGGTTTTTACTTTGTAGCAGTTTTTGCAACAACTTTGATTTTTCCTCATCCTCGAATATCGTATTTTTTGCTTTCGGTATTTTCAAGACTTCATCTGTATTACTAACAATAGGTACTGAATCCTCCTATAGTTTCATATTGTCTTAATCTTTAAACATTTGATTATTTCATAAGAACATTTGAAATAGTTAATTAATTTGACCAACCTCTATGACTCCTTGCTTTCTAAGCATTTCATAAGCCTCTTTAATTTTTGATTCTCGTGGATACTCTTTCGACCAAAAGAACAAAAGATGTAATACTTTTTGACGTACAGCTATAGGAGTTTTATTGCCTAAATATTTTGGCGAAACAAGTCGTATCATTTCGTTCAAAAAGCGGAACTTTCCAACTTCTGCATGGAAATTTGGCCCGCATTTTCTCATACAAGTATCTAATAACTGTATTAAAATAAAATAAATATATAAAATAAATTATTTAAGGAAAAGTTCATAATAATAAAAGTATACCTACTGCAAGAGCTTGAAGAGCTTCAAATTCATTAGATGATTGGATATGTGTTGCTAATAATTTACTGCCTATTTGAATACCTTCTGTTTCCTTCATAACCATAACACAAAATGCTTCAATAGCTGCTATATCAGATTTCTGATTTTGTGGATTTGTAGCTCTTTCTATAAGATATATTTAATATATTTTATATCTTTTTTACAAATAATTAAATGTTATATATATATTGAAATATAATAACAATAAATAAAATAAAAGATTAACTTTTAAATAGTATAAAATAATTCTTGTAATCATTTAAAAATTTATTTTCAAAGATAAAATAATTCTTTAATACGTACGTATCAAAGCCTCGAGACTGGTTGTCACAACATCCATTTTTATAATTCTGTTTATTTATTTAACTCTGTTATTACACTAATATCTTAATGACAGATAAAATAATACAATCATGTCATCTTGATCACTTGTCGAAAAATCTTTCTCTGTCTTTCAAACAGAAACTTTAAGTATATAGTATGGAAAGTTATTATCGATTGTATATTTCTATTATTCTTCAATATTCTGTCATATCAATAAGGTTTGAAATTGTTAGAATTTCAATAATCTTCTTCTCTTATTCCTATTGTATAGTCATCGTCGATAGTACTTTAGTAAACAGCTGTTCTATCACCGAATCAAAGATCGCTAAAGTTAGATAGATTATAAGAAACAGAGCAGCTAATGTAAACGTCAAAAATATTACTACGACGATACACCCATGCACACACACGTACACAAATACATACACATTCAAACATTCCAACAATTTCAATTCGATTACTTATAACATTATTTGTTATTAACTTTCTCACAAATGGAGATTGCATAACCTTACATATTGTATTCTCTAATATTGTTTCTTAATCGATAATCGTAAATCAAAAATTCGAAATTATTTTCTAGTAGTTTATATTCAAGTTTCCAGTCATTCAAAGTTGAATATTCAGCATATGCTACATAGAAATAATATACGAGTTTGATAAATATAAAAATAAATAGGAATTTAGATTTTAACTTACCAATATTTTTTAAATGACAATCGGAAAGTTGTTAAGAAATTTTTTAATAAATTTAAACAAAAGAAAAAAATAGAGCCCAACATATCTCGTTAAGATAGTACATAAGTAATATAGAAGATTGTAGTTTCTATTTTTATATAATAGTTATTATATATTAATTTAATATGAAATAAAAATTTTAATTTTTTAAATTTAGAAAAATATTACAATTTGTAAATTATTGTAATCGTCTACTAAAAAATATTCCCTAGATTTGTATTTTTGTTTAATAGGGAAATATGATCGACACGGATGATATAATTTTTGTATACAAATTTTAGAACTTATCAAAATTACGAAGTTGATATTTTTTTAATCTTCTACCGTCATATAATTTAAATAAAAAATTAATTTAACAACTTTTTAATTCTAATGAATTATAAGTAGCAAATGTTTTATTTCAATGGAAATATGCCCATAGTGTCACTTTTTTGAAAATAATTAGTTCATAGATTTATCAATAGTTGGCGATGTCATCAAAATGCAGAAATGAATCTAGTATTTTTTAGTCTTGCATGTTTTTATTCATTTCTGTATCAAATTTTTTATTTTTTGTAGTTTCAATAATCTTATTAATGTTAATATTAATATACTTAATAATAATAATAATAATCTCTTTTTCTTATTACTATCGTATTGTTAATTAGTTTTTAAAATATATGGAAAAAAAAATTAAAAATTATCAATAGTGTCATTAATTTTCTTTTTTTTTCTCTTTTTTTTAGATAATCATTATAACAAAAAATTTTAATTCAAATAAAAAATAACAGAATAATATATATATATATATATATATATATATATATATCATATGATTACATAACATTTATATTTAAAAATTGTACCAGAAATTCTATCAACAATTTTAGAAATAGTACAAATATTCATACAAGAATATCTTACGTGAATTAATAAGCAGAAACATGTTCTACTTATGTCACTTTAGCAGATAACAATATATCAACTATAAAAGAAGATTCACTGTAACAAAGTAATAAAGTAATTCAATATTAATCCTTTGAACTGACTTTTCTGGTAGTACAACTTGCTGATATATAATGAACTCTGATGATAGAGTATAAACTGTATTTTTCCTTTTAGAATCAAATTAATTAAACAAAAAATTAAATAGTGAGAGAATCATCATATATTCAATACATTACAAATTCTCAACATATAATAAATTTCTGTTAATAATATTACATAATAATGCATTTGAGAGATAATGTTAGATACATAAAAGAGGAATCATATTTCAGCTTTATATCAACCATAAATCTATTCTAACAAGATCTTATCTAAAATTTTTTATTTTTTAATCATTCTTCAATCTCAACATCTCTTTCTTTCTATCTTTAATAGAATTAATTACTGTAATAAGTATAATACTGCTATACATATCCAGAATAAAACGTGCGTGTATGTGTATGTGTGTATGTGTCAGAAATTTTGTTTTTCTAACGAATATCAAAATTATATTATATGTTTCTGCATTATATAGGTGCCTTTACGACGTCAATTTTATAACGCTCCTGCACGTTATATTGCTACTACTTTGGTTCGTACATGTATGTACATTAATGGTACGTAATAGGGATTCCCTAACCTATATAAAGGAAAATGTCATTGGATATAAACAAAATATTTACTGTTATAATAAAACAATACAATAACAAAATTCATGATTAAAGTCAAATCATTAGAGTCTGCTTAGTTTAAAGGTATTATTGAATCGTTTACGATAAAGTTGTTTGTGTTAAACGATCATTTGAAGTAAAAATATACTAGACCATTATTGTAAGAATGAATGTTATAATCTTGAAATAATGACCGATTCTCTGTTTCTCTCTCTCTCTCTCTCTCTCTCTCTCTCTCTCTCTCTCTCTCTCTCTCTCTGTCTCTCTTTCTCATCTAATGTGAATGTGATTATTTTTCAAAAGAACGGAAAGATACAAAAGGGAGGCCTATAGAAAGGAAGACTCGACAAACTGGTGGGGGGTACCTTCACAATGCGCCATTAATATACCCTAAATGTACCTTTGCTATACCTGATAAAACTTCAGATACATATTTATTACTTAGCAGTGTTTCGATCAACGTGGTTTCTGATTCAAAGTAGTGTCCATTCTTAAAAGTTCGTATAAAAACCTAATTTTGTATTATTTTAACTTGCTTATAATGTAAGTTGTATACAGATGTGTTGTGGCCACGTGATAGAAGAAGACTTCGTATTATTGGTTGCGTAGTCACCGATGGAATAATCATTTCCTGCGCATGTACGCTTCAGATTTTGCAACAAAGCGAAGTTTCTCAAGTTACGCGTTGATAGTATTTGTGGAATTAATTAATGGATTCTCACTATCAATATTTGAAAAGAATGATACATAATGTATAAAGTTATGAATATAGCGTAACAAGGGTGTCTGTGGACTCTCGAATTCAGGTTAGTTTTAGTTAAAACGTTTCGAGAATAAGTAACTTAACCTAATGTGTGTTGTCAATCGAATCTTATTCGTACGTAATTAGTTGGCAAATAACTTTTGTAATTCACTTCTTATAACAGTAAAATTAATCGATTTATTTGCTTTGTATTACTTTATTTATTTTAGATATTTGATAATATCTTATTTAAATAACTTTTGATACTTTAATTTACAGATTAACATTCCAGTATATGTTGGGGCGCATTTATTCACGATAGCTGTACATGCTTTTAAGCCCTACAGCAAACAACACGACGCTACACCGGTGAGTTCCAACACAAAATATTGCTTGGTAGTACGGCGGACACTCAAAGCCAACTAACCATGTCTGTACAAAGTGTTGCTCTGGCATCTCTCACGGCCACCTATACCGACTCGGAGGGCGAAGACGGGGTGGAAGACGACCTTCAGGAGAATTCGAACACTCCCCAGGGGGCCGCCCCGCATAATGCCCAAGTCGGTCAGCCCCAGGCTCTCACCAGTCCCAAATCTGGCAGATCAGCCTCAAATAGTCCCAACGTTGCTTCCAGTGTTGGTGGCAAGTCTAATAGCAACTTGCCGAACGCGCCCACCTTAGTAACTGATGTAACATCGAAGGTGCAGAGATTGGTTTCATATTTTGATGATTCAATAGTTTCCGACGATGAAGGAGCTGTGCCGATGGTGGTTGAGGAACAGCCTTCAGAGAATGGAAGGCCTTCCTTGACTACTGAGCAGTCTCCCTCGTGTCAGGGAGAATTAGTTTCAGATGGAGAAACAGATCCTTATGGAGTTATAATACCACCTGAGCCGCCAGGTCAATGTCCACCGGAATTACAAGAAAAAATAACAAAACTTTTTAGGAAAATGGAGAGTGGCGGTTTAGATATGAATAAAGTCATACAGCAAAGGAAAGACTTTAGAAATCCATCCATTTATGAAAAATTAATTCAGTTTTGTAGCATCAACGAACTGGGTACAAATTATCCTCCAGACAGATTTGATCCATTTAAATGGGGCAAGGATTCTTATTATGAGGAATTGGCCAAGGTACAAAAAGCGGAAATGGACAAACTTGAAAAAGCTAGAAAAGAAAAAACAAAAATCGAAATAGTGTCAGGTACTGCAAAACGACCAAATAATTCTTCCAGTACAGCAGAAGAGGATGCTAAAAAAAGAAAAAGTAAGTGGGATCAAGTGGCAACTGGTGCCACTGTATCTGTAAAACCCACAGTTTTGTTGTCTCAACCAACTTTGACTACGTTAACGTCCTCTGCAACCGGTACGAAGGCAACTGTTATATCAGCTTTTGGTTCACTACCAAAGAAAAGACTGTAACATATCGTGTAAATTTATTGTAAATACTATTTGTTTAAAACAAATACTTTTCATGTGTTTTTTTACATTTTTTGACTTGAATTCACATGTTTACAACTCGTAAAGTGTACATCGAGCGTATCTCGTTTTATTTTTCTTACATGTGATTATACAGTACATCAGCTTTTGCGATATTATCCACTGATTTTTATTTCATTTGCATGATATAAAAGCGTAAAAATTTGATCGGAATTCCTATTAATCTTTAGGATTTAATGCACGTTGAAACTTTATATGATATTGATTTAACAACAGAGGTTTCTTTCTTTAATGATAAAAGTAGAAGAAATCTGCGTTAAATAGTTGATATTGTATTCATCCTATAATCGGCCAAAACTTGCATCTGCGTTCAAATTGCACAACCAATAATAATACATTCTTGATTTTCAGTTTTTTACCAGGAGATATGCATAAATTATGTATATAAGTATCACACAAAATCTGTATCTAAGCATCACATCAAAATATGAAGTGTGATCATAAGATGTTTTACATATGAACCTATATGCTTAGATGCATATCAAATTATTCGAGGTTGTTAAATTGTAATATTGTGGTTCGTAGTATCAATGCAACAATAATATTAAGATACAGATACAAAACTCTGGAGTTACAAGAATTTTCTACAATGTAATAATAGGTAACAAGATTGTGTGCAAGATTAATTGCATTTTTTTGTGTTGAAATGTACTTTCTTATCAATATCTGAACTGTGCATTATACAAAGACATCATTGTACATATAAAAGAGAAAGTTTTCAGTACTTACTTACTCATTTCTGTAACTTATACCACATTCATGTAATCTTTTATAGAAAAATTTAACAGCCTTTCAAAGTAAACAGAAAATATATATCTTCAGGTTTAATTATATATCCATGCACATACATGGACAAATTGTACAAAATATTTATCAGCATGAGCTATGTGTATTTATTAATATATGATTAAGAGAGAGCAAACAGATTTTATATATCTTTGGTTTCTTAGGCTTATTTTTTCACGTTGATGCAAGTAATTGAATGTGGTATTTTATTGTAGATGTGTTTTGTATACACAATTATCTTCAGTCAAAATGCCATAGTATATAAAGAGATCAAAGTCCTATTTAAGACCTCTTGTGTGGAAAAAATTAGAAATTACAATGTAGAATGAGAAAAAGAATCTGTAAACTCTGCATTTCCATTTTGATCAGTAAAATTCTATTAACTTAATTGCCAGTTTGGAAGGTAGGTGTTTATATCTTCTTTTTCTCTTAATCTTTGGTCCACCATGAGAACTATTGTTAATAGTAAATACTGAACACCAAAAAATTATTATATATGTCTTATAAGGATTTAATGTTGGCCTAAAAGTATTACTGACATTTCAAACATTACAACAAATGAATTATTTTACAATTATATATTTGAATACGATTTATTATGTTCTTTAAGAACTTAATGAACTATAGTATTTTAATTTATTACAAATTTATCCTTTTTAATTTTGAAATATTAAAAGAGAATAGAATATTAATTGTGTTCAGTTATAAATGATATCTTGCATGAATCTCTTGTACTGTCAGTTACACTTTCAGGCAGAACAACTATATTTTTTCAAAGTTGTACCATAAACCGTTACACCCACTCTATAATAAAATTATACTACTGCCGCGATTTCTAAATTTATAATAATACGCTGAAAAGGACAGTCATGAACGCGCTACAGTTGTTCAGTAAAAACGATATTAATAAATGTCGCATAAATTACTTTGTTCTATTATAATCACTTAGGTGAACTGTTTGTAAAGACACATGAGCTTGTTTTCAGTTCAAAAACCTAGTTATTATTTGTATATTAGATACAAAGAAAAAAGAAGAAAACAAAACAAAAAGAAGAAAAATTAAATATAACATAACGATGTTATCAATTTACAATTTATCATTTATTACAGATAAAAGAAATAAAAAATTGTGTATAATCTTTTACTACTTGACTTGTAATAACCAAATACCTAATATAAATAGTAGATAATAATCATCAATCAAATATTAAACAGTATTTTCGTGTTTAATAATCAAATAATGATAAACTTATTTATTTAGTAACTTGCTCGAATACGCGCGCGTGTGTGTATGTGTGTGAGTGTGTCTGTATATATATATATATATATATATATATATATATATATATATATATATATGTCTGTGTATGTATGTATGTATGTGTATGTATATAAGTTAAAATTGGCGGTGAACGTGTGATAACGTGCGATAACAAATAGAGCGCGACGTGCGCATGCGCGCGCACTGTTGCACCCGCGAACTTCGTTAACTTCCGAATACTTCAGAAATTTTAATACTTGTTATGCTTCCCTTCCTTCTATCCCTCTTCTAGTTTTCAATATTATATATATATATATATATATATATATATATATATATATATATATCTTTACGGTACAAGGCAAACGATGTAAAGTATCGAACATATATTTCAATTGGTTGGTCAATGGTACGTTCGTGAAATCCTTGAACCAATCAGAACGCCCTTTCTGCTGTAATTCATTTGAATCGGTGATTGGCTGAAAGCTTAGCTGCATGTCACTTGCGATCATTCTTCCCGTTGGGAGAAAGAGAGAGAGAGAGAGTACGCACCCATGTTTTCCAAGTGATGTGCATACACGGATCTCTCACGGTGAAAACCGCGCGGCTCATCAACACGGAAATACACACGGAAAAAAAAAGAGAATAGTTTCTTGAAAAATAATTATTACCGATGTCGATATGATTGAATCATCCAACGACATAGTGCGCAATGTTTTATTCGTGAACGTGAATAAGGGATAGAAAAAAAATCCGTGTTGGAGAAAGAATAGAAGAGTAGAGAAGTATTAGAAGAAGTAGAAGAAGAAGAGAGAGGGAAAGGAAAGAGAGAGATCGCTATAATTTGGCCGCACATCGGCTGCTGCCTTCACCGCCGCATGCGTAATAATTACTTCTTATTCTCAAACTCGATCGAAACATATTATCCGACCGAAGAGCACTCTTTGGGCTCTAGAGGAAAGAGGAGATGCTGTAATGGCTGCCGTTTCATGAAATGAAGGTACCCAGCCAGTTTTGTGGTTCCACGATGGAGGAGAACTCCAGTTCTGCGTCGCAAAATCACAACGGTCAATTATCTGGTAGTGCTAACGTTTCGCTCACTAATAACAAGCATCAAGGCAATGACAATGGCAGCAATGGTGATGCCAAAGATCAGAGACCACAATACTCCATGCCTGGTATTCTGCATTTCATTCAACACGAATGGGCTCGTTTTGAACTCGAAAGATCACAATGGGAACTTGACAGAGCTGAGTTTCAGGTGAACGTTTCTTGATTTATTTCAATAAGAAATTGTCATTCTCATACTACTTACTATACTATTACGATCTTAGTATCACTTCACATGTCATATGACAGGACATAAAGAAGTATAGTACACAAAGATCCGCTATAGTATTATTCTTTTCGAGGTTTTTATAATTTTTATATTTTTTTTATTTTCGTGGGAAATGAGACTTTAACAAATTTTTTTCCAATATTTTTGTTATCTGTATTTAGAGAAAGAAAAATGTTTCTAATTGTGTACAAATTCTAGATTGAAATAATATTTATCAATATTTCTAGAATTTATGTTTTTAATTTTCATTTATTCTCATATGAATTGCACGTGAGACTCATAAACTTGGGTTTAATGAGATATTAGAAAGATTAAGAAAAACTTTAATGAGTAGAGATAAAGGAAGATAGAAACAGAGGAGGATAGAGAGAGAGAGAGAGAGAAAGAGAGAGACAGAGACAGAGACAGGAAGGGATATATAGAAAAGAAATAATAGGGGGCTGGAAAGGGAGTAAGAGTCTTTGAAGCTATAAAAGTTTATATCAAAGCAGTATAAAAATAACTATAAAAAGTTACTTGATAGATAAGAACATAATTAATATACTAGTGTTATTGTTGATTACTTCAGATGAAACAAAAGATATTATGTATTTCATCAACAACTTCTTTATTTAATTAATATTTTTCTTACAGGCTAGGATAGCTTTTTTACAAGGTGAAAGAAAAGGACAAGAAAATTTGAAAAATGACCTAGTAAGGAGAATAAAAATGTTGGAATATGCACTAAAGCAGGAACGGTGAGTTAATCAAATTAAATCATGTTAAATACAAGACTTTTTAAAATCTATCTTTTTATATAAGTTTTGATAATATTTTGCATGTGGATTCCTTTGTTTATTTTACTAATGTAAAATAATGTTATACATCTAGAGCAAGGTATCACAAATTAAAATATGGAACTGACTTGGTTATCCAAGGAGATGTTAAACCACCTTTATATGAAGAGGGTAGTACTTGTACTAGTACAGAAGGAGGTGGTGGTGGTGGTGGAGATGGAGAAGCACCATTTACATCTGTTAGCAACATTAGCTGGAAACAGGGTCGTCAATTACTAAGGCAGTAAGTATAATTTTCTACATTGAGAAATATATGAATATCAAACAAAACAAATGTTATAGTCTTTATATGATAGCATAGTACAATGTTGGCTAAATATTATAAATCAATTGTATTACAGATATTTACAAGAAATTGGCTACACTGACACAATAATAGATGTAAGATCAAACAGAGTGCGATCTCTTCTTGGTTTAAATAATAACACGGACTCTGATGATATGAACACACCAGCTTTAAATGGAAATGAGTCATCTGTTAAAGCAAAAAATAATACGCGAAGAACTCCAGGAAAAAAGGTAGAGGTAAATAGCATTATATGTGTTAACTCACACTGTTGTCCTAAATTATTATTCCATCAGGTATCATTGTACGTCAAGTTAATATTTACTACAATATATTCTTAAAATAAAAGTTTTTGTTAGATGCGTTCTTCTACACAAACTTTTCTTTAAATGCTGGCAAGTTTACAGACATTTATTTTTACAAGTCTTGCAGTTAATATTAAACATAATTGACTTCTTCTTCAAAATTACAGCAACAGCCTTCTTCAATAGCAGAAGCAATGATATTAGACACAGAAGCAGCTGTTATGGCAAGTTTCGAGTTCTTGCCACAAACAGACATGGACATGGAAGAAGGAGAAGGAGATGTAGAAGATGAAATGTATGACACAAATATAGAATCTAAGTCAAATAAGGTAATATCAAATTATTGTTATTATTATTATCATTATTATTATTTTATTTTTGTAAAAGATTATAAATTAGTATTATATAAAATTTTGTGCATTTTCAGGCATCATTTGTTATAACAGAAGACGTAGATGCTGAAGCAGAAGAAGTATTAAATCAACTAAATCTACTCACCCAAACTGAAGAATCGCCACCACCAGGCTGGAGTTAGTACTATTAAAATTCATTATATTTTTTTTTATCATAAACGAAAAAGGGTGATTTTAATTTATTTTTCTTATTTTATTCTATATATGTATATATATATAGACGCATTACCCAGAGGTTTACAAACAGATCCAAGGCGTCCCACTGAAGAAGGCGATTCTACATTGGAATTGGGAGAATTAGAGCAACTGTGTGTAAACAATGAAGCAGAAGTATCATACGATGTAAGTTGTAATATTTAGATCACTTGTTTTTTCACATGAACTTTTGAAATTGTTACATTTATTGCATAAGTAAGATATTTGAATTATCAAAAGTTATAGAGGAAGGACTCATATGTAAGTTCACATATTTTAATGTGATCAATTAGATTATGTAATAATAGAATAATTTCATTAGTTATGTTTCTATTAAAATCTTTTTTAAATGCAGATGGTAACAACTACAAAAGAAACGTATCGAAAGACATGGAATGCAAAGTATACATTGCGCTCTCACTTTGATGCTGTTAGAGCACTCGTCTTCCATCCTACAGATCCTGTCCTTATAACCGCAAGCGACGACCATACATTAAAGCTGTGGAATCTACACAAAACTGTACCAGCCAAAAAGTATGTCAAATATATATTAACAAAATCATAATGTAAATAAACTGTAAATACATTCTTAAAAGAATATTATATAATGATAATTTTTCTATTATTTGTAGGTCAGCTTCACTAGACGTAGAGCCATTATATACCTTCAGATCCCATACAGGTCCTGTTCTTTGTTTAGCTATGGATAGCACTGGAAGTCGTTGTTACAGTGGTGGTTTAGATGGTATGATTCACTGTTGGACACTTCCATCTGCAAATATAGATCCATATGATTCGTATGATCCAAGTGTCCTTAGCCAAACTTTAACTGGGCACACTGATGCCATCTGGGGCTTAAGTATGTATCAGCCTCGTTCACAGTTGTTATCTATCAGTGCTGATGGAACAGTGAAACTCTGGAGTCCTCAAAGCAAAGTACCACTTCTTAACACTTATACCTCTGAGCAAGGTCCGTAATTTCATGTTAATAATATACATGTATATGTACACATACATATTTTATTTTTCTAGATGGTTTTAATGTATTTATGATTTTAATTATTTATAGATGGAATACCAACATCTGTTGATTTTATACGGGACGAACCGCACAAATTAGTCGTGGCATATGAAGGAGCTTGCGTGTTGTTTGATTCTGAGACTGATGCTGTTATAGCTCGATTAGAAGCTAATGAAACAAAAGGTGTAAACCGTGTTGTGGCTCATCCAACTTTGCCACTAGTTGTAGCAGCACATGAAGATCGACATATTCGATTTTATGATCATCGTTCTGCAACTCTTGCTCATGCTATGGTTGCACATCTAGATGCAGTTACTAGTCTTGCTGTGGATCCTCATGGTCTTTATTTACTTTCAGGAAGTAAGTTTCTAACGTCCATTGTTTTCTAATATAAATACGTGATAATATTTTTGGATACGTGAATATTATTATTATTATTATTATTTCTTTTTTTAGGTCATGACTGCAGTATAAGATTGTGGAACATGGATAATAAGACTTGTGTTCAAGAAATAACGGCGCATCGGAAGAAATTTGATGAAAGTATTTTAGATGTTGCGTTCCACCCATCAAGACCATTTATCGCAAGTGCAGGAGCTGATGCTCTTGCTAAAGTATTTGTTTGAAGTGTAAATCAAGATATACATTTCTACTACTGAGCAATTTTTGTACTCATTCTTTTAGATAGTTTTGCTCGTATGTATTACACGTTCAATTTTGTTGTAGCATTTATCACTTTACCATTGAAACACCTGTTTAAAAGAAAAAAAAAAAAAAAGAAAAAACTGGAGTCAAAACGTAGGCTGTCGTGTTATAAAATAAATTCAACATGTCACCACCTTTTATCAAAAACAATAATTTTACATATACATGCTGCTTATTGATACGATTTTCAGTAAGTAGATAATACAACAATTTGGGTTAGTGGAAAGGGGTCTATCTGTAGAATATTAGTTGATATAGTCCTGATAATTAGAGGATAAAAGCCCCTTACCCAAAATCCAGGAAGCACACTGCCGCGGTAGCGTAATATTTATCCCTATGTTAACTATTTATTACCGATATCACAGTTACTGTTGCACAGGTACTGGAGATTAATATAATAATTGATGATGAAGCTGTTCTTATAAAAATGCAGCAACATTAGTCTCCCGTTACATATTTTTCGTGCTACCTTACATATTCAATTCATTAAGGTCGGCATATGTTAACAACTACAGAAACAATAATAATAATAAAAAATAATATTAATAATAATAGTAATAATAATATTAATACTGATAATAATAATAATAATAATATTAATAATAGAAATACTTTTAAGATAACTATAATATGATAGATATAATATTAATAACAATAAATTATAATTGTGTGTTTCTCTGTAATATATTGTATTTAAAAATAGACCTCTGTGTAACGTATTATAATTAACATTTTTTATTGAAATTTTTCATTCCGTCATTTTATCATTTGCAATCCTTACAAATAAATTATGTATCTCCCGAGTTGCATGCAATAAACGAAATGAAGAATTAATTGTACGAAGCGTATTCAGATACTTTTATATATTATTCAATTACATTGGTAGATTAAGTAATATTGACAAATTTGTAGAATTGTTAGATTAAAAATTGTACCTCAAATATTTAATTAGATATAGATACTTTTAAATATTATATAAGAAATTAACAAAATTTCTTTGCGATATATTGTATTTAAACGTACGCAAATAATAGGAATTAAAATTGTAAAGTAGAAAAATATTTTACTTTAACTTCTGTTATATTTTTATGATCGAAGAATAATTAAGATATTCAAACGTTACTTTCTCTCACATACATTTTGGATTATATTATATAATGATTAAAAGTAAATGTAATAAATATTACAGTTACAAAAATAGAATAGAACATTTAATCTAATATTAATAGAATTAAAGTTCTCTTGGATAAAAATAATAGTTGTTCCTACTTTTTATTATTTTTATCGTTTTTTTATATCATCCTTTTATAAATTTTATATAATTTTTATAATATAACATTAACTCCTTTTAAAGTAATATTAATTATGATTATAATAATTTCTTTATGTCATCAAGACATTTATTAGCTTCTACTAGAGATTCTTCATCCTCTTTATTTTTAGCTATTCTTTGACCTTCGTAGCAAGCTTTCTTTGCATTAAGATATAAACCTTTTTTTAAATAAACATTCCCTAAATTAATATGAACTGAAGCTATATGAGTCATATCTGGCAAAGATCTTCCTAGAAGAATTATATTAATATTATATTCCTTTAATTAAAATAAGTAAATCTACACATGTTTATATATTCAATAATTTACCTATTTGTGTAGCAGTAGTTAAATATTCAATTGCTTTATCATATTCTTCCATCTTGTAACTTACAGTGCCTAAATAATTAAGTAGATTCACTGTTTGCTCGTGTTCTCTACCATTTACTTTAACACATAAGTTATAAGATTGTTCAAAGTATTTAAAAGCATCTGCATATCTTGCTTGAGAAAGAAGCATTTGTGCATACCAATCATAAATCATAGCCAATAATATTAATACATTTTCATCTTTAGGATTATTATCTACATAAATTTGTACATTTTCCAAACAGTATTTATAACCAGTCTCCGCTTTTCTGTAAAAATTTTTTATTTGTTTTGTAATAAAATTAAATATTTTTCAAATATTAGTCAAATTGAAAGAATATGCTTACTCCATATCTCCTGTTTGCTCATATATATTTGCTAATTTTAAACTAATATGTATGACTTTCAAATCATTTTCTGTCACGCCATTGGATAATAATCTTTCTAAAACCAACAGAAATAAAGTTTCTGCTTTCTTTAACTGTTTAGTCTCAAATGCAAGATTAGCCATCAAATCATAAATGTAAGTAATAGCATTCTGATTCTGTAAAGCCTGAGCTTGTCTCAAAGCAACATGTAACATCTGTTCTGCTTTTTTAAATTCGTTTCTCTATAAGGAAAATGAAAATATTATTAAAACTATAATATGTTACACGTACCAATAGATTATTTTATTATATTTAACCTGTATTGATAATATTGATCGTTTAATTGTTATAATAAGTTCTGAAATTTCTTCTCCATCTTCTTCTTTAAAATTAAAAAAACCAAATAGACTACTTAAAAGAAAATAGTAATAAGTTGTATTATCATTTTTATTATTGTTATTATAACTTCTATTACTTGATTCATATAAATATTGAAATTTGAAGTTATTGACAGGTAGACCATAAGAAACTATCGGTATATTAGTTTTTAAATTATTATTTAATTTTATATGCCTTCCCACCAGGCGTGACACATTAAGCATCATTCGTCTATAATATATTGCCATTGTAACATTGATACAAAAACTCATTTATAAAAGATCTATTTACACTTTAAAAGTAATTTTGTTTTACCATAATCAGTAACACCTAGCTTTATTATTATTCAATAATCACCCATATAAATATTAGTATGATATCGAAACCCGTAAATCATTAGTATTAATAAATCAATGTCATTAACAAATTCCATGACTTTTTATAGTTAGTGAATTATGTAATCATATTATTTATATTATTCTTTTATAACTGTGTCTTTAATGTACTTCATGAAACATTTATAATATGGCAAATTATATATATCAAGGAATCATTTCACCGACTTGAAATTAAAAATGTATATTATACTTATCAGTTATAATACAGAACATTGCAATCAACAGGCATTGCACATGCGCGTATGAATGTATTTACTCTCACGGTATTGGTTTATCTGGACATAATTTATTTCATTTTGGACAAATGAAATTTTCTTGTTCTAATAATATAATATATCGATAAATAAATTTTGTTAATAAATTATAAAAATAAGTACGTATATAACCGTTAAGCAAATATATATTTAGAAATTAATACATTTTATTAGTTTATTATTTCTATTTATTTTGTATGCGTATTCTATAAAAAATTTGTTATCTTTTTATCATTTTACTATAAAATAAATGATAATCGATTAAAAATAATCAACTATTGTTAAATATTACATTCCAATTCATATTTATAAGAATAGATAATTTTTAGGTTATACAAAGAAATGTGCAAATTAATTTATATTTCGATCTACAAAAATTGTTTTTATGAATCACGCAATCACACAAGATAAACAAGATTATGTGATTTTAATTCAGTACAGTACATAATATTTATATCGTTCTTATCAAAAGACAAATTTTTTATCTAGATAGATTTCTTTTTTATCAAAACAATAATGATAATAAATCGTTATTAATATGCGTGTGTGTACGTGTGTTGTTATCATATTCTTATTAATAGACTCAAAATTGTATAATAATCAATTAACCAATAAAAAAGAATTTTATCTTAAATCGATTACATCATCATTATCGTATCGGATTAATACATTCAAGATTTTTTCTAAAGAAAGATTAATCTGAAGAATGTAAAAACCGTTGCAATAATTTAAAACCTTTTTCCTTTCACTATATTTTCAAATAAATAAAAAATGATGCAAAAATGAGAATATAAAGCTAAACGAAAGAATGATTAAAAAAATAAAAGGATAGATATTATAAGAATACTGTCGGAAAGAAGTAATTTCGTATGCAGTACAATTGATAGTCGTTGCCTAGTTTGATGGGAGAATAATTGTATAGAGGAGAGAGAGTGAATAAGAGAAACAGAGAGGGAAAAGAGAGAGGGAGTGGGAAAGAGAGATGTGCATATCATTGGAAACAGGACTGTAAAGGGATGGAGTGGGGAGGGTGGAGTCGTATGCTTACGTATTGTGTCCTTTATTTATTCCCCTCCCTAGCCTCACCTCATCTTCCATGTCATATACCTTGATGTCGTACATTACGTACTTTTTCACCTCGCGGTCATGAGACAGGTTGTATCGCAGCAGGTACGTTTCGAAAAATAATTCTGTAACTTACGATTGTAATATTATTCGAAGAAAAATCAAGTGTAAAATTAATGTTACCAAGGATTTGTATAGGAAAAAAAAAAAAAAAAATGTAGAAATTTCTATATAGGCAAACACAAGTGTCGAGAAGTGCACAAATTTTCTTTCATTTCGGCTCATATTTTATTTCTATTATTCGAATGTCAATAATATGTATATACATATATGCTTAATATATCATTAGAAATAATTTATTTTATAATTGAGAAATGGTCATCGTGGTCGTTAATTTTTTTTAAATGTTCTTATATGAACATATGTCGATTTGTATCATCTTAGAATTAGTGCTTTTATCTTCGTGAATGTTCGTTGTTTTTTCCAAGTATTTTACAATTATTTTTTCTGTCCATTTTATTTTTTTCTCTTTTTTTTTTTTTAATGTATAAGGACGAATATGTTTTAACAATTAAGTATATTAAGGCTTGTTTTATTCTTCAGCGTTTATCATCCAGTTACGCGTTATTGCGTAGTAAAATGATTTTTCGATAAAACGTACGTTATTTGATGACTTTTTTATACCTACTAATCATTACCTTATTTGCGTTAAGATTTCTCAAGTTGACGTTGAAACATGAGAATTATGTTTTTATACAATTGTCAATTATTTATCAAAACTTTTAATGATATTACCGTATTCTTTAATTGTTTACTTACAGATTAGAAGAAGAGTCTTATATTGTCAAAAACCTGGGAAATATACAAATAATTCTAAAAATAAAATAAATAAAAAGTTGGATGATACAAGTATTATTTTAATTAAATCCAATTACTTTTATAATAAACATGAGTTCCCAAGATACAACTGATCATATATCGGAAGCCAGTCCTTCTGACATAACTTCCAAAACAAAAAATTGGGTCCAATTTGAAGAGGAGATAGAACCAAGCGATACAGTGTCTAAAGATGAATCAAAATATGTAAATAAAGTGCAAAAAAATACTCCAGCAGTGATAAAACCAGAATCTGTTACAATAAATGTTGATAAGATTGGAAAAACAGTTGAAAATTTAGAAGTGATAAATAAAACAAATAATGAATATAGTGGTGCTGTGATAGCAACAGAATCCGTCCAAATTAATTTAGATAGATCAGGATTAAGTCGATCCATTGTCTCTGAGAGTACAGATCTTAATGTTCCGTCCGATATTAAAACTACAGATCCAAAAAGTGCTTCTTTAAAAACAGTGGATTTACGAGATGTATCTAATGGCAGGAATAATCCTAGTAATGTTATAAGTACGCCCATTGGAAACATTAGACAAGGATTTGCAAATGGTGATACTATTGTTACGCTTTTACCAGTTAATACCAGATGGCCTTGGATAACTCCAGCTAGATTTAGACCAGAATTAGTTCCAGAAGAATTAATGGCACAAGGATTGACGGTAAATATTATTATAATTTCTTTTTTAAATTACTGTTATATGATAAAAATATTGAAAAACAAATTGATATACATGTATACATATATACTGCAGCTTACTGTTGAGGACTATGTGCATATAATGGAATTGCTTGTAAATGATGTACGTTTCAATATGTATAATGTATGCTATAAAAGAATACTTGTCCTTTGGATATTTACTGCATTTGTCGTATTGCTTGGTTTGCTCTTTTCTGGAGTAACTGGCCTTACATTGTTTGGGCTTGGCGTCATGTGGCTAGTCCTGAATGCAGCTGCAATATTCTTTTGCATGTTTATTAAAATAAAATTGAATCATAATCTGGAAAAATGTATGGCACAAGTTAATAAGCATTTATTACGACATAAGATATTACTTGGATTGGATGACAGAGGAAAAATATCCTGCCATAAAGTTAATCTCTGTTTCATATATTTTGATACTACAGACTGCATAGTAAGTGTCTTTTATTATTATTATAAGTAACAACTGTTATAGACACGTTTATATATATTTGCTAGCAGTAATACAGAAATAATTTTATTAGAAAAAACTCCAAGAGGTGATAGAACGTGAAGAATGTGAAGGAAGAACAATTAGAAGTAATGAAAATGATACACAGCGTAAAAGAGAGTTACAGCAACGAATGGATATTGATGATAGTGATATTGTAATACAAGGGAGTACAACAACTCGAATTTCCCGGAAACAGGTAAATTACACATTTTCTCATTTTATAAATACTTTTAAATTTAAAAAATAATTGTTAAATTGTTATAGTCAAAATATAAATTTGATGCATTAATTTCTTCACACACAAATATTAATTTAATAATTTTCGATATTATATATGTAGTACTATAAATTAAAATAAAATACTAGGGTAAAAGTGAACAAGTATTATGCCGTTACGTGCAACGTTGGGCAAAGGATTACTTACGTCGACGTCTGGATTGGACGGTCGATGAAGATGGGAATCCTTCTTCCCCACGTCATATTGCATCTGCTTTGTGTCCATGTCAATATGTTGAAGAATGGTTGCGTAACAAGCCACGTATACAGGGCAGAGATTTTTGTCCTAGATGGAGTAGTTTTTTAAGAGATAGGGGCATATGAGAATAATAAACGTATGCACATGTACTTATGTATAATAGTTATTATAAGAATTTATGAAGTTATAAAGTTAAATACACAGTAGAATGTGTATATATATATATATATGTGTGCGTGTACACATATACATATATATTTACCTAATATTACAAAGACGTTTTTTTTTTATATTACAAGTAAGAGTTTCATTAAGGTATTCTTTATTCTGAATTATATTTTACTTTATCATAGATTTTTTGTGAAATCTACATTTTGTTTTTATTTAATGCTTCATTTGCACTGATCAATATCAAAATAATAACTCTTATGACCTCTGTGTACATGTGCAGTAAAAGTAGTACTATAATATTATAAAACAGATATTATATAGGTAGTTTATTCTTAAGTAATTTTTTCGGTATTTAAATCATTCTTATATATTGAGTTTTATGTCTTATAGACAATTATAGCAGTTAGGATTTTATATTTTTTACAAATATAACAGTTCTACTATTTCTATATGCAGAATGAAAAAATATTGTCATAAAAAGTAATTGTACTTATACAATTACATTTGAATATCCTGTTAGTATACAAACAATGAACAATGCAATTTGTGTTACCTTAAAACAATCCATAACTAATTAATAGCATAACATTCTAATATATATTTTGGTAATGGGAGTAAATTTTTAATTAAGAAAACGTTTAAATCGAATAAAAGTTAATATAATTATTATGATATAACTTCCAAGATTATAAATTGAAACGAAAATAAGTACTTAATAAACAAAACGGTATGAATATTCTGTATAATTTTACATAGTACTTACATAATACATAAGTATACTAACTCTTTTAACAAATTAAATTATTAATATAAATTTTATTCTATAAAAATTATCAATTAATTAATCAAATAAGAATTTTTTCATCATTATTATTATCGTTTTTTCTTCTTTTTTTTTCAGGAAAAAAATGTTTTGAAATATTTAACTTATAAAATAGCGAATGAATACTTATTTTTCATTTTATATTTTCATATTGCAATATGAAAATTAATTTATATTAAATGGCATTTTTTTCCTTCTATATTCTTTTAGATTTTATATAAAAAAAATTGTTATTATTGTCATGTTTGAAAAAAAAAAAACTTTTAGGGTATAAATTGAAGATTATTATGTCAATAAATCAAATGCCGATCTGAATACTGAATGATGATAGTATGTGTTGGCAGGAACGGGCGGAGTTGCTGTTGCTGAGGTATGCTTCTCGATGGGCACGTCACTTTGTGCGTCGCAGACTTGATTTGGTTATAGACTCACAGGATCGTAATAGAAGCATCGCAGGCCTTTCTGTACCACCACGTCACTGCGTCTCCGCCCGTTGCCCTTGTCAATTCATTGAGGATCATCTAAAATACAAACCTAGAGGCAAGTTAACGTTATCAAGGTTTTTTTTTTTACCAGACTTTAACTTTAGGTAATCACAATAGATATTAAACATGTCATAGTGCACCTGAAAAAAAACTACTTAAAGCTATATTTTATCAAGTGCATTAAAATGATCTTTCAAAAAGTTATTTCTCTATCAGTTATAATGCAATTTATATTACTTTTGCTATATATTTTTCTTATTAATAATAATAAGATATATCATATTACATGATAAACTTATCATTATAGAATAATATAGTATGATATATAATTGCCACTTATTATCAATAATCATTAAGGATTATATATTTGAATTCTTAATGGCTATAATGTGTTCAATAACACATAAAGCAAAATATATTAAAAATTAAAATATTTTTATATCATTTACTTACATGAAAGATCAATATTCTAAAGTATTATTTAGATCTACATTTTTTTTTAATTTTGTTGTTTACATGAAAAAAAAATTGTCTTAATTTTTGTAACTATTAAATTCGTTTCCTGTTATTTATTGAACAAAAATATGTTTTATTTACTTATTGATAATCTACTTGCTGTTGTTTCTTGCTGCAGATATATATGTATTTATTACATATAATTTGTCTGATAAACATATTAACAAAAATTGTAAGCCATTATAGTATTTGCCATATTAATATATTGATTAAGTATATGTTAACTCATATATTTTAATGTCTATTATGATATTAACATATTGATCATTCAATGATGGTAAATATCTAAGAAATTACAAGAATTTTATATAAAGAGATATTTCACATTTTATCTAAGACTGATTTTTATGCTGAATTTTAATTTGATTTTACTTTATTATTTTTAAATATATATATAATAGTATTCATTCGCTATTTTTATTTAAAAAGAATTGTTTTATTTTAGTTTATTTTAATATATATTTTTAATTATTCTTTGTTACAATATTGAAATCAAAAAGTTTAATTGATTTAGAATTTCATAAATATACGAGTTCATCATTTACGTTAAAATTGAATTATTTAACGAAAAATAAATTGGAATATTGTAATATATAATATCTATAAAAAATTTACATATGGTTAAGTAAACTCATGTTCTTTTTAAGGGAGAATTATACCCCAATCATTCCCGAATAGTTTAAGAACTAATTAAATTTTATCTATATTGATATGAACTATGATAATAGTAGATTAAAATCATAAAGTTTACTCAAGTACATTTCAATATGTATACAAAGATTAAAATTGATGTTTATTATTTCCGTCCTAAAAGTGAAAATTATTGATTGATATAAGATCATGATTATAAATATGAAAAAATCTATAAAACAGTTGTAGGTAATATCTACATTGAACTTCATAAAATTGAATTTTAAACAGTAATTTTTATACAATAGAATATATATATATAAATCATTTTTACACATTGTTATAAAAATTGTTATTTGTGTCTGTGCGTGCGTGCGACTTTCGTATGTACGTACGATGAGCATTGCAACTGAGTCAAGCTACACATATGTTACCATCAGGCATGGATAGAAGAAAGATGCATATTTTTTTATATTTCTTTTATTTTTACGTTTTTCTACATCTCTAAAAATATATAGCATATATATAGTTTGTTCTATTGCATAATTCATTGTATCTTTACATACATACGATGCTCACAGTTGGATAATTGATTTTTATTATTAATTATGATGGCACAACATAACATAAATGTCTCTCTTCAAGAATAAATTATTCGTTTAAATCATGAAGAAATATATATACATATATATATTTTTTTCTGAGGTCCAAGTACTTAAAATTGAAAACACATATACATATGTGGGTATGTATTTTCAACTATGCCATACATAAGAAAGCACAAGAAATAAAGATTTTATTACATAAGAGTAAAAAATCATTTCCTAATTCGAAACGTTATACATTTATAACATTTTGCGTGCGCGTGTTTTATACTTGAAAAATATACGCGTGTGTATTTCTTCTTCTATGCTATTGTATTCTTATATAGAAAAAAATATATTATTATATTGAATGTTTAAACAAGTGCTAAATTTCATTTTTAACACAGCCTATATCTTTTAAATGACTAATATTTATCTATGCTATTTTATTGCTCTTTAAGCATGTTATATTTATTTTCGCTTATTAAATTAATTTTTCTAAAAAAAAAAAAACAATCCTGTTATGTAATTAACATATAATTAATTAATGCATGCAGCTGGACAAAAGGTGCTGGAACTTCCTGTTATATCTCGCCATTGAATCAAAACTTTATAAAAACTATTAAATGTATGATATTACGTAAGTATTGTATATATATTTTATGTACTAATCACTTGTATATATACTACATGCAAAATTATCAGTTACATTAAACAATTTTTACTAATGGATGTTTTTAATTGAATGTTTTTAATTTTCTTTTTTAGGTTTAAAATAAATAAAGCAAATCTTAACAGATCTTTTCATAATTCTATTAATATTAATTAGTTAACAATTAACAGTTTATTAATTTTTAATTCATTTGGACGTTTAATATGATTTTAATTTACTTACATGATATTGTATATAATGTGTATTAAACTAATACAAGATATGCATGACTTTTTCAGGATATCCACCTGGTTTCACATGGTGTGCTTATCTCAATGATCCTATGGTTCGATTTGATGTATTACCAACTCACTGATTTCTTTGTCACTTTTTTTGCTAATTATTCCATTTTTATGAATGCATTTCAATTGATATACCTAAGTAAGGTATAAGCACCAAAAAAAATTATCATGATATTTAATAAGAATTTAAAAACGTTTATAAAATGAATATATAAAAAGATTTAGTAAAAAAACAATAAGAAGAATATTGATCAAAAGCACTTTAAAGTACATTTTCATATTTCAAAATAGGAAAATGATAGAACTATTAGCAGTTTATAATATCACAAGGATACATATTGCAGTGTTGCACTTAATAATCAATTATTGCAAAAAATACATCTATAAAACACAATGAAAATAATTATTTAAAAAAAATTCTAAAAGTATATAAAACAGTATATAAATATTTATTATACATAGAATAACAGAAAAACAAAAATTCCAAAATAAAATGTTATCTAATACAATCAATGGCTCTATAAAAACTATTTACTATGATAAAAAATAGTATATAGTAAATTTTATAGTTTATGACTATTTGAAACAAATACAAATAATACTAAAATTTTTTATGAAATACTACGTATCACTGTCTTTTACACATATTAAAAGAATAAATAGTGCCTTATTTACAATAATCGCACAATATTTAGCAGCGATATATATTTACATTTATATGTAGAATTATAAAATACACAATATTTTACACATCTTATTCATAAGTCAAAGTTTCTTTACAATTCATAGTTATAATGTTTATAACTATATTATGTTGTAAAAGGTTTTACTTTTCTGTATATAATAAATCACGGCTTATATAATTTGATGCTTCAATGAAAATAATTATTAATTAAATAATTAGTTTACATTTCATATAGATCATAAAACATAGTTGTAATCTATAAATTAATTTTATTAATAGAGAACATATATCATGTTATAAGAGCAGCTTGTGCCTGTTTTCTGATGCTATCTGCAAGTGTTCTTATTTCTTCATTATCTGTTTGTAATTGTTCCTGTTCTCTCTTTAAAATTGTTCCTAATTGTTTCAATTGTTCTTTAACATTCAAGTAAATTTTTACGTTTTTGTAAATGTCCTCGGAATTATTATGATTAGTCGAAATATATAAGTTTTCTGCTTGGATTTTATCTGAAATTATTTTTATTTCAACATTTATTAAACTCAAAAAAAGAAACATACTTTCACAGATTATTTATATTGTTTCAATAATTTGGCCAATTTTTATTTAATAATACCTTCGTTTACTACTTTAAATGCAACATCATCCGCTGATGCCTTGGAAAGATCTTCTAACATATGTTCAGGATTCGGAAAATTAGGTCTAGGTGGTAAATTATGTTTCTTATTTCCAAACATATTGCTTTTGCATTAAATATCACGTTAATAAATTCGATTTAAAAGAAAATATAGATAAAAGCGTAAACACTGTAAGAATTTAAGGAATTTTAACCTAACCTTTCATGACAAATTATATAAACGTTAAGTCTCTTCACTGCTGCTAGGTACGCTAGTTACAATTTTTTCTTCTTTACCATATAAGCAAAGAAACATCTTTGAATTTTGAGATATCTGAAATATCATTTCATAAAAAGAAAACTTATTGCAAGGAAATGTCAACAAATATTAATGATTATCCATCATGCATTAAAATTGTAAGTAGTTATTGCATATTTATTATTAAATATTCATAATTCAATAGGAATGTTAAACTAATTTTGAAGAAGTTACTATATTATATTATTAATGTATTCAAAATTTTGATCTATTTCAGCCAAATACAAAACAAGATCATAAAACTATACAATATCAAACGAAAGAAAGTTTACCATTAGCTGTACAACAAAAGAAAATAACACGTGTAAACAATGCATTGTTGTCATTGGCAAATCAAATATTTGGAGAAGAAAAGTGGAGTTATTCTATTACTAATCAAACATTAGGTATTTATTAGGATAATATATCAACAATTATTATTTTCAATGAAATATATTAAATAGAACAAGATTGAAAAATTTGTTCTATATAATTTCCAGATTTTGTTGACTCTACCTGGGGTATTTATATTGTTGGATGTTATACATTAATAAAAATACAATTACATTCAGGAATTTTTCATGAAGATATGGGATATAGTGTTAAGGAAGGATCAGTGAAAGGTGAAGCTATACATTGTGCTAGACTTGTAAGTAAAAATATATGTACATATGTAAATATAATATATTTCATACTGCTTGTATTATATTTTTAGGCTTCTTACAATGATGCATTAATCAAAGTTTTATGTAGTTTTGGTGGTAAAATAAAGATAGAAACTGAGCAACTTGCAAAGGAACTTTCTAATTCTCTTACTCTTTCTAAAAACAAATTGTCTCCTCCAGTAAGCCATGATATAAATGAAACAAAAGAAAAAGAAGGTAATCAATTATTTATCTACCTTTTGAAAAACTTTTATTTTAGGAAAATATATTGTATTGAATCAAATTTATTTAGAAACAGTAGTCGAAAATACAAATAATCCATTGTGCCAAATACCAGAAGTTTCCAAATCAAACATCAATAACATATCTTCAAATAATGATGAAAGTTGTATGAAAAATCAGTTAACTTCAAAACCAAATATTGTTGCAGATCAAGAAGATATGAACAATAAGAAATGTAAGAATAAAGATAAAATAAATGATATTATTTCTCTCATATAACATTAATAATATAATAAACAATAGATTTTTTTTTTTCATATATAATGTAATTATTATAGTATCTATGGAAGAAATAATGCGTCAAGAGAGAAAGAGAAAACAAATGGAAAAACAAATGGAATATAGAAGACTTATGAAAGAAAAAGAATTAAAAGGAAAGTAATAATTAACAAAAAGGATAACATTAAATTTAGAATACAGCTGGATCTCATCATTTTTTTTCTTTCATCTCCAAAGGTAATGAATAGAACTTCATCTAAAAATAAGCTTAATACAAAACTAAACCTTATATATATTAAGTACAATCACATTAAAAAAATATTGTACCTATTAAATATTGTTAAGTATTGTACTATAAAAAATGTCTTGATTTATAAGATGATTTAAAAGTATCATAATTTCACTAAAACTCATTGGTAAGTTAGGATAATAGAATACATAATGTACAATTTGATACATTACATTTTTTATAAAATTAAATTTATAGAATCGGTATTATTGCTAATAAATCATAAATTTCATGATCACACAATTTTATGTCACGTTAAATATAACGTTTTCGTTAACTTATGGATTATTACAAAATATATAATAATAATAATAATAAAGAAATGTATTATTAAAAAGGCCACATTATGTAAAATATATCTATTCATATTCTGTTATAAGTACCATCATATATACTCCAAATAGAAGTGCAATAATTTCTTTAACGGATTGCCAAAACTTAGTATCAATTAATAATTCTGGTATCACAGAGACAGTAGCAATATAGATAAATCCTCCAGCTGTGAATGGAAGAATCCACATTGTTGCGAGATCTCCTAAAATGTAAATATTAATATCACAAATGATGCATCACATGAATGTGGATTATTTTTTTTTTGAGAGCAGGGTTTGATAATTTACCCATTCCTTCTACTAATAAGGACACATAAGTCCCTAACAAAGCACCTACTGCAGTAGTCAACTGTAGCAACATAGCCTGCAATAGAAGTTTTTATATATATATACATACATAAGATATAGTTTTCATGTATGCATACCTTTTTTTTACTACAACCACTTTGAACCAAAATAGCAAAGTCACCTATTTCATGAGGTACTTCATGTAATAAAATAGTAAATGTTGTTACATAGCCAATAGTGTTTCCTGCTAAATAACTGGCCCCTATAGCTAGGCCATCAGTAAAATTATGCAAAAAGTCTGCAACTAAATTGAGGTAGCCTGCAATTTTTATATCATTCATAGGTTCTAAATCCTTTTCAACAGATGTAGATTTATTATTAACAAGTGACTTGTCTTTAGTCTTCTTTGTCATAGAAACAGCTTTTTTTTTATCAGATTCTTTTTCAGTGACATTGAGAGTATGAGAATGTCCATGATCACCTTTTATCATACGTACAGCTTTCTCAACAATTAAAAATACAATAATGCCTAATAAAACGCATAAACCGACAGACATATCATGTTTATGATCAGATTCCTCATGTTCGTGATCATGAGAATGATTATGAGAATGAGAATGCGAAGATTCATGTGAATGAGGAACTAATGCATGAGGAATAAGATGAAGAAAAGCATCACCCAGCAGACCGCCTGATGCAAAACTCAAAAGTATTTTTAATAATGGTTCGCGTTCCTTAGTATTGTCTAATGGTACAAAAAGTAATATAAAAAAAGGAGCTATAGAAATGAGCAAAGTAGAACCCATAGCTTTTAACGTTATATTATTATGTTCATCAGTAGGAAGAGATGATTTTTTATGATGATATTGATCATCCTGCTGTTGTCCATGCGTATGCACATGATCCTGCTTGGACTGTTGTTTATGGTGATCATGTTTCACAGAGTGCTGATTTTGCAAATATTCTTCATTGGCTTCTTTAGAATATATAAAACTGGGTGATTCATCTTTTCCACGTGTTTGGCATATAGCCGGTAAATTTAAAAACACAAGTAATAGAAACACGGCAGTTAATATTCTATAAATCCACTTTTTTCTTTCCGATTGTTGTCGCCGGTTATCAATCGTCGCCATCATCGTTATGCCAACTCAGCTCGATTTCTACAAAATGCAATTTACCTGGTTTTACAATGAAATTTAATTTTAACATCCGTACACGCGGATACTTATAACATTCATATTCTTTCTTTAACGTGGCGTCATCAAATAGAAATTGACATAAGGAAACGTAATAGCCACCAAGTAGCAAAACAAAGTGTTGAAAACGAAGTAGAAGAAGCAGAAAAAAAGTCCAGTAAATATATTTTTATCATGACTTATTCCATCAGATTTTGCTCTTCCTTTTTTCTATATCATTATACTTTTTTTATGTTATAATTAACGAATTCTATTTATCTCACAATCTTGTAGAAATCAAAGTTCATTTCAAGCTGAAATATTAAGCTTCATTCGCACATTCGTTCAATTTCGAACTTGATTTGCGACTTAATCGATACATAATGTGTGTATGTGTGTGTATATATATATATATGATAACTCGATCAGCAATGTAGGAAACAATAAAACTTTTAACTAATAATGTATGTTGTTCTTAACCTATATTTTAATGATATCAACAATCATTTAAAAATTTTATTCATAGTATAGAATAAAGAGAATATTAATTAAAATAAACTGAGAAAATACATATACGTATTTCCATACTATGTAAAAAACTTTTAAATGATCATTGATATCATAAAAATGTAGGTTAAGAATGACATATAACTCAAAGTTTTACTGTTAGCCAGACTGCTGATTGAGTTAATTGTTGATTAAAGTTAATCGAACTTAATCAAAGAAATCTTTAATATTCTAAAAATGTATAAATAAAAAGAACATTCGGAAAACATCTGAACGCTTAAGAAAGAAGAATAAGTTTCAAGAAATACATAAATATTAAAAAGGATATATGTATATACCTTTTGTTATGATTGAAAATGATCTTCGTCTGCGATTGGCTAAATACGTTACTTCTCAGACAAATGCGTATAACTCTACAGATAAAGTAGAAATCGTTGTGACTTTCATAAAACTTCAAAACTGTGAACCGTCTGAAAATAATAGATCACTATTTGTAAGTGTATAGAATCTACATAGAAGTAATTTAATTCGTAGAAGCTAATCAGAAATAAAAAGGTCACGATTAGTGATGACCCCTGCGCATGTTACTTGATTTCATTGACTAAAATTTAGCAAAGAAAGAAAGTGAAACTAAATAGATGTGCAGTGTGAAGTGAATGTGTCGTAATATTTGTCGAGTAAGGCATACTGAGTACATATTCTCATGACAAATCACGTGCGATCAAGAATGCAATAATAAAATTTGCTTTTGTATCCTTTCGTTTGTTATACAAGTACGTATAAAAATTCAAAACAATTTATAATCATCTTAAATAATATTCAAAAATAAAATATCATCTTATGTTCAAGTATTGTAAATGATTATTTATTTCATATAATGTTTAAAACAGATGCACTATATACTTGCCAATGACCCAGATAGGTTATACCATTATGATACCTGACCTAAATTTTCCTGCTTACAATTATACTAAGAAGTACTATGTCTGCTTCATTGTTTAATACATTCGCTCGAAGAGTTTACAATGGAATGGAATGGCTCTAGAGAAATGGAGGAACGGAGGTGCATTGCTGATACAGGAAAAACATTAAGAAAGTATGGAAGTACAGCTAAACATATGACGAGAGCAGAGAGCTTAATAAAGCATATTGTTGTGTCTACGGATACACTTCAAGGAATTGCGTTAAAGTATGGTGTTACAGTATGTATTTCAAAATTTCATATTGATTAATATTGTTATGAATATGAATTCATTCAATTCTTTAATACTTTTATTATAGACAGAACAAATAAGAAGAGTTAATCGACTGTGGGCATCAGATAGTTTATTTTTACGAGAATATCTTCTTATACCTGTTAGTACGGACAGTCCATTAGCTTCGTCTGTTGAATGTGCTGCGTACAATGATTCAGAATGTAATTCTACTCAAAATGCAAGTAAATTTTATAATTATGATTTGATATAAATGTACCTGTGTATATATATAATATTTAAAATCTCATTGTTATATTGTCTTTAACTAGTATATAATTTAACTAAGACTATATTAATTTATAGATATCTAGTCCATCCGTAATATCACCATTAGATGATGAAAGTTCAGCTGATGACTTTTTAGCTAAAATGGATACTTGTATAGCTAATGTTAAAAAAGAAATTAAACGTACTCAAGGGAGTAGTGAGTAAGTTGACATGATAGTAACATAAAAGTTTTGTTTTTTACCATTGAAATATTTTATATATATATATATATCTAAATGTTTTTTATGTTTTAGATTCTGTAATGAAGGTAATGATACTTATATGCAACAACGAAGAACATCTAATAAATTTAGAGATTCACTTCCTTCAAATACACATATATCAGCCCATTCATCAGAATTAAGGCTGTCATCCTCTAGTGATATGCAAAATTTTCCAACTGCTGTAGTTATGACCCAGGGAAGAAAAGTAAAAACATCATTACAAAGACTTCAACAGCAACAGGATGAAATATTCCAATTGTAGCATCTAAGTCTTATTCATGTATAATATTTTACAATTCAGCAGATGTTATTAAAGACCTTGCTGAAAAGAGCACTCTAGGTATCAATGTGTACAAAACATTTCTTTATTTGACATAAGTTATTCTAAAATTAATGTCTTCATTGAGTCTTTGACACTTACTCCATCTTAGCTGATAGAAATTATCGATATTACATATGAAGGACATCATTAGATTATTTTTTTTATATTCGGTTACAAGTAACTTTGAAGACTATGAATCAATCAGCTTTGTCCGACCAAATACTTTGAATTCTTAGTATGGACCATATGTGCCTTTGATATATACTTGTACACATTATACAATAATTCTGTTGTTATTCTCTTAAAGTATGTAAATAAATACTACATCTTGTTACATACATTGTAATGTGTACCAACAGGCGAGTAGCAATTGATATTGCATAAAATATTGGATTTCTCATCAAAAGGCACACTATCATATACGACACATTTACAGCGAAATAAAGACAATACATAGTTTCAATAGGAACTATTGGTAGTTACAATGATTTTTCAAGATATAGTAAAATGATATCTATTGTAAAATCATTTTTTGTGCTATAATATTAGTCTTCCTCCTTATATTATTAGCATTGATCTCTATACAGTTATTTATATATAATATTGTTTAAATATTGAAAATTAAGCAATTTGATGTTGCATTATATGTAAACTTGAATTTTACTTGATAATGTTAAAATATAGCTAAAAAAAATACTGCCAAGAATCAAACACAAATATATTGGTAGTATTTAATGTTTTTCTGTTAAATTTGTTATAATTCTATTATTCTATGTAAAGTTATGTTAAATTTTATAAATGTATAGAAAATTTACGTAAAAAATTATTGATTTAAATCTTTTGTTACTATAAGCAGCACAAATTGAAATAATTCTTGTAAGTTACATATTATGTCACAATTATTGCATTTATTGATTTATAATTTATGTACAAATAGTTATTTTTATTTTCATTTATTTTCAATAACAAATATTTTTTTACATTCTATATAAAACTATAAAAATTGTTATTTTTGCCACTAGAACATGTTTCAACAATATTTTCATCTGTATTAGGGAGTTTTCAATTGTTCACTTATGATCATTAAAAAATGTCAGTACTTTACTGTAATGAAATTGTTGTGACAAATTATAAACTGCAAAATTATTATTTATCCAAAAATTATTATTTAATTAAACAAGAAACAAGATTATTAAATTTCATTATGGTTGTTAATAACATGCTTTAAGAGACAACAGAATACTTATATCTTTTGTTATTATTTCTTTTTAAATACATACAATAGAACACTTGTATCTATTAATATATTCTAAAGAAAAGTTAAATTATTTTGTTTTTGCAAATATAAATATAGTAGAACAGATTTTGAGAAAGTTATTTAGTAATTTTTGGAAACAAAATGAAAAAAAAAAAAGATCTGCAATTCTTTAATGTCCTTTAAGTATGTAATCTTTTTCATAAAATTAGTTAGAATCATATTTACATTTTTGTTGATTTATAAGATAAAAATATAGAAGTAATATTTGTAACATTTTCATATAGAAATATTTTAGTTATAACATTAATAGCAATTTATAATTTTAAGGACTACAAAGATGTTATATACATTTATTCACTATGTATGGTGTAGCTGATAAGTGTTGTGTGTGTATATATATATATATATATATATATATATATATATATATATATATATATACTTGTATCTATAAAACATAAATACTTGCAAATGCAAGTATATAATTTCTCTGTTATATACAACTTTGGACACTATGATAGCAGAATACTGATATTATTACAATCTTCCTATTTTAGTTAGCTTGGGAATTGCAATGCATCATTTCATTTGATGTAACGATTAAATAATAACTACAATAACAAAGATTAGAATAGTTAAGAAAATGTCCTATTATGTAATAACATCTGTAATTAATGCAAATACTTAAATTATTCAGAATATACCAAAATAAGAAAGATAAAATAATATGTTGAAAATATAATTATTTAAAATGCATGATGATAAGATGCCGATTTATAAATATTATAAGGAATTATAGATAATAATTTAATAATTTAAAGAATACAATGATAATAATGAACTTATTTTCTATTTTTACATGCATTCTGCTTGCTATGATGTAAACATATTTTTCCAAAGATTACAGAAAAAAATATTGTAGTTTCAATAATACAATAAAGATATTTCATTCTCGTATATTGCAATTATAAATTAAAACATACCTTCATTTGTTACCATTTTTTCATTTTTAAAATTCTTTACTTAGATATTTCCAAATTCATCTTATTATATTTGTTGGTCAATGCATATAATGCTTCATATCATTTTCATTTAATACATCTAATTTGCTTTGAATCAGTCTAATAGGTGGTACTATGCATATACCACAATTACATTTTGTATCAATTATTAAATTAAATGATCCTAATCTAGTATTGCAAAATGGACAATTTAATCTTCCTTTTGTCCAGGATGTCTATAAAGATATATATATTTCATTAATCTTATAAATAACGTGTGTGTGTGTGTGTGTGTGTGTGTGCGTGTGCGTGTGTGTGTGTACATATTAACCACTACTTTTTATGATGATTTATATGAAAATATGTAAGAAAAATTGATTTTACTTGATCTATTATTTCTTGTATCCATGTTGGTAAATTTTCCGTGGACATATATAAGAAATGTTCAATAAAATTGTCACCACATCCTGTATGTTCAATATTATTTTTATCTTCATTATGGGATGTAAGCAATGTAAAACTTCCGTTTTGAAAAAGATTTTTACGGCAATGTCTACACTTCACTTCGATCATTTTAAAAAATTATTAATTCAAAAGATATTTCGTAAATTTATAAATCTATCTCAAATATTATAGGTTGAAAAACCTATCAACTGATTAATTTTAGCTCGTATGAAATTTCCCTTTTTAAGGTTATGTTTGCCAATCTGATACATGACTTTCTATTATATATATATATGATATATATATATATACATGTATATATGTTTTATTTAATTTTTATTTTTTATTGGATAGCTCAAAAGACTGACATAAAGTTTATTATAAACACAAATGAGCATTAAGGTCTTTGCACTGTAAATATTTGTATTTTAATTTTAATTATAATTCATAAATTAATGCATTTAAATTTGCTTATATATATATACAAATAAATATGTATATTTGGATTAATTTATCAACATATAATCATAATGATATTCAATAACAGAATGTTTGGATATAAAGTTTATTCATAATAATATAATAATACTAATAAAGATTTAGTCTTCACCAGCAGGTATTGCATCCTCTAACCTTTTAATAAATTTAACACGCAATTCAGTTATACTATCATTTTTCAACTGATCTTGAACAAACCAACACGCAACCTCCATTTGCACCATTTCACACGCACCTCTTAATATACCTGTTAATATATTACAATATTTTAGATTTAAACAATGATCTGGTAATTCTACAAATTCAGTTAATGGATTTGCTTCAAAGTATAAAGAAAATTCATCTCCTGCAGCACTCCAATTTGTAATTGTTGGGGTTATTCCAAGATACATTTTAAATCCAGTTTGAATTTTTTCAGATGTATCTCTGAAATCATAGCACCGCCCAGATCCTGTACGTGCTAAAAAATCTTCTATCAAACGAATTCCCATATTATATCCCATTCTATCTAATTGTTTATTAACTTCTTCTACATTTTCATAATCTTTGAGTAATTGGGCAACAAGAGCTCCATAAGTTAATGTGAATAATTCAGAATTCTGTGAAATATAAAAATAAGAAAGTTTCTCACAATGTTATAATCATAAAGATAAAAGTATCATATGAAAAGGAAAGAATTCTCCTTAACTCTTTTATCTTTATAAATTTATATAATCTTAAATGAAAGTATTAATTTTAAGAATTCCAAATATACATTATTTAATAAATAAAAGGTTAACATGCAGGTTAACTTACAACTTTTTTCGCTTCAAGTTTTGTTCCTGTTCGAGACATCACGTTGTTGTATAAATGACACTTTACAACTGTTTAAATACTCCAATTCTTGAACTATTTAACCTTAAATAAATGATCTAAGATTTATGTATCCAAACTTTGTTTACAATAGTATTACAATATATTATGGTTTTTCAAACATGACATATTGTTATATATCAATAAACAGAAATCGTGGAAATTATTAAATGGGGTACATTGACGGCCATAAATGACGTACAGTTTCTTCTCAAACGATCGAGTTTTTCTTTATGAATTTAGTTACAGCGATGGTCGCTAGACGCCAGCACTTATATTATTCGCTCTCTTTTTTTAATTCGATGAACTTCATACTTATCATGTGTTCCTATCATTAAAACTATTCACTAGCTTTTGCTTGTAGCGTGTATAATTTCAGTTGCAGATATGGACAAATTATGAATTCAAGTACAAAGAAAGAATGCTGTCGTTGCTATGTGCTTATCGTTTCGTTATACAATATAAGCTTGTATAAGTTATACCTAACTCTCAAGTATAATGTAATGAAGTTTAGTGCGTGAGAAAAATTTTTGTACATAAATAATACATAAATTTTGCATAAATTCTTGAAAGTGATAGTACATCTAATAAAAGTAAAAAACGCAGATTATACTACTTCGAAGATAAATTGTTTGAAAAGTGTTTGTTAGTAATCGTAAAAATGTTATATTTTTTGATCCTAGTTATAAACTAGCTATATATATAACTAAGTTTATTTAAACAGCCATTAGTTTAATAGATTTTGATTCGTTTGCTTCTTTTTTCATTTATTTTAATGTATCTTGAAAATTTGCAATGATTTGACATAGTAAATGTCTAATATAATATTAAATAAGAATTAATAAGAAGAAATGAAGCAGTTTGTTGTTTCCGCTTATAAATTTATTTTTTGTATATTTAACTTCCGATTCTATTGATTCTGCAACTTCAGGAGATATCGTGTCAATCAAGAGGCAATCAAGAGTCAATTAAGAGTAGTGGATACTTTTCTATAACAAGTTTCTTATTTATTTTTATATTCAATAAATATAAATTATAATGTTAATAAGTTTAAAAGAAAGCCTTGGTATAAAAATCTTGTTATATTCTGTCGAACGTAACATTTAGTGCAATTAATTATATATGGAAAAAGTGAAAGTAATTGTTAAAAAATGATAACTCTGTCTGTATATTATCATTCTTTTAAAGGTAATATAAATCTCGATCGCGTTCAAGATCTTTCGGAATAAAGTGCGAAAAACTCGATATCAACCACGAGATATATTTATCTAATCAAAAAATAGAAAAGAATCGTTTTATATTTCATCCAATCGAAAAATTTTATATTCTCCCATATAAAAATTTAGATCGATATTTGTTCAATACGATTCATTTTAAATCGATAGTATCGCGAGATATCTAATCGAAAAGTGGTCAAGAACCATTCTATATTTCATCTTATCGAAAGATTTAATATTCTTTGTTATAAAAATTTAAATCTGTGTATATTCGGCACAATTAATTTTGAATCGGTAATATTGCGAGATTTATTTATCTAATCAAAAAGTTGTAAAGAGTCGTTTCACATTTCATCTTATCGAAAGGTTTTATGTTTTCTTTTATATAAATTTAAATCAGTGTGTGTTCAATGCAGTTGATAAATTGATAGTATTGCGAGATATATTTATCGAAAGATTTTGTTCTTGTTGATTTTAAATCGATAAATACTGTGAACTCTATTTCTTATATCTATACATTTAATAATCGTCTTTGTAATTCGCGTTTAATTATTACGAATAAAACTATATTATATAAATCTCATTTTCAAATATCTTTAATCACTCCATATCTTAACTCGATATACTCTATAACCAGATGTATTTCGTAACTTATGTTGCATTACTTATATCGAAAATGATATCGTAAATATTAATAACCTTCTGTAATGTTATGGACGTAAAAAACGAGATATATTTAAGTGTGTTTCTCTCCATATGCACCTTTATCTTATTTACATTAGTGCAGTTTCCGTGCTTTCTACCATTGCCATTTTCTATTCGTTTCGTGATTTTAATAACCTTAATAAAATGACTTCGGTAGAACTTGATTTTATAAGAAACTAAAAAAATAAGAAAAGAAAAATATATATAGATATATTACTTAGGAGATATAATGAATTTAATTTAATTTAACTTTAAAATGAAAAATTCTCGATTCTAATCTAAATAAATATTCTTTTTTCGTAACGCATGACATACTTTCTTAAGTACTCATTTCAGTTTCGTGCATCTTGTTATAATGTACTCGTAGTGGCTTAAAAGGTCGTTTTGTTTGTTATTACAGGCACGCAACAAACTCTCATTCGACGTTTACCTATGTTGAAATATTACATTAGAATTATTCCGTATTTAATGCGTATTACGTGCTATGAAATGTTTAAGCGAATGTGTTATCGTTTAAATAATAGTTTGTTATAATTCGTGTATATTATAAATTGTTTGAATAATTATGAAATAATCCCGTTTAAATAATTTAAGTATCTTCGTTTGGTACGGACTTCGATGCTTACTCCTGGAAATTTGAAAGAAAACTAATTCGATAACCTTCAAAGTAAGACGAAAAAATCGTTTTGTTTATTGTTATAGCCACACAACACACTCTCGTTCGACGTTTACCTACGTTGAAATATTAAATTACAATTATTCCGTATTTAATGCGTATTACGTGCTATGAAATGTTTAAGCGAATGTGTTATCGTTTAAATAATAGTTTGTTATAATTCGTGTATATTATAAATTGTTTGAATAATTATGAAATAATCCCGTTTAAATAATTTTTCGTTTGGTACGGAGCTTCGATGCTTACTCCTCGAAATGCGCAAGGAAACTGATTTGATAACTCAAAGTTAGACAAAAGGTTGTGTTGTTTATTATTATAGGAACACAACGAACTCTCGTTCGCTATTTACATCTTCGATCTTGTATTATATATGTATATATAGGTTTATATTACAACTCACAATTGTTGCTATAACCAGTGATGTAAATAATAACAAGCGTCCGGGAGACTTTAATAGTAATCGATGGACTAGTCAGTCTTCTACCAGATTCCGACTTGTAAACGTGACAGCTTTCTTCTTTCGTACAGGGTAATTTAAATAATTTATACTTTCGATTATTTTATATTTATTTAAACAATATAAGACATGATTAATCGTAATAATTAATCATAATAATTATTAGTGACAAGGTATTATTTTAGGTAACTTCACATTATTTACTATTATTCTCTCTGATTATAAAAAAAAAAAAAAAATAACAAATTGAAAATGTACTTTGTTATTTAAAAGTATTATTAGTAGTTTATAAATCATGATTAGTTATAAGATACATTCAAATATTTTCACAATAAGGAACATGTAATTATATGGGGTTTTACTAATATATATTTAGCTTTCGATCATTTCATTGAAATGACTTATTTTAATAGATACGTCCACTTTACCATTTCTTGTAAAATTGTTCAATGAATTTTATATAGGTTAGTGGTATATTTCGTTTGATACAACCCTGGTTAGCAATGTTTCTGGAAAATAACAGTAGGAGGCACTTCAATACATTACCACCATTGGTCACGATACAAAATTTAGTTTATGGGGAAATTTGATATTCTGATTTATTTATTTTAAATAATAATTATAATGTTTTATCATTATTAGTAATCATTTATTAAGAAAAGTTTCTTAATTAATTATTACTGAAAACTATCATTTTTTATTTTTAGTAATAATCAAAATTTGTAACATTTGTAATGTGAGTTTAGAAAAGTGTTTGCGTCCATTCTTGTTATAGCCACAGGTTCAAACGCAACTGTCAGAAGAGCGGGATTCAGTAAATTTGTTTAGTTGGACCGTAATACTCAGTTTCTTCTTTATTGGTTTTATTTAAAATAGTTCTGCATAATTTGTTAAAATGTCTCATAATGTCTCCAAATCTAGTCCACATGGATTTTGCGATGCAATATTTTCTATGTCACCAATAAAATTCGACAAAGAAAACAAGTCTCCAGCAAAAGAAGTGTAAGTCAATTGTTGTTATCATTTTTATCAATGAAGAGTATAATTTTATTTATTTCAAATTATTCTTATTTATTATTCTTATATATTTATAAGTTTTATGATTGTTTTAAATGTCCGTATGTCTAATTTGTACAATAGTATTATTATCTATTGTATTTAAAAATTGTATGTTATAGATCAAGAGCATCACACCGTAATATATTTGCTGAATCACCTACAATAAAAAATCAAAATAAAACAAAACAATTATTATATAAGAAACATAAGTTATATACAAGAAATGAGATTTCTCAATTTCTTGATCCATTAAAGAGATCATCTAACGTTGATGATAAACATTCTAGATCTACAAATACATTACAAAACAATGATTCTTTCATATCCGGTAATATAGTGAAAACTCCATTAAAAGCAGAATCAGTATCCAGATTATCTGATAATAAAGCTGTTTCTGGATATTTATATACACCAAAGCAGCATAGAACGTGTTTAACTCCACGTAATACGAAGATGAATATATTACCTACTTCTAAGACTCCTACAAAAAGATATTTCAGTGATCACAATCTATCACAAGCGACCCCTGATTGTTTTAGTAAAGTACAACTTGAAACACCTAGTATTAAATTTAATGATATTGGTATCGATGAAGCTATTGAAGGTGAAAATAGTAATTTAACAGTGGGTATACGTGTGAGACCTTTGAATTTAAAGTAAGTCAGTTTATTTAATTTTCGTAGTTTCCTTTATTTTCATATTTCCTTGTATAGTAATTTCATAGAATAATGAAAATAATATATCTCTTACTATTTTGTGGATAATATGTTAATATTATTATTATTACAGAGAATTAAGTGAGATGAAAATTGCTTCAGTTATAAATATTGATGGTCAAAACATTAGTGTAGATTGTGAAACATCACTACATAGATTTACATATGATCATTGTTTTGCTTCTTACTCTGATTCGTCAATGCCTAAACATGCTAGTCAAGAAGTTATTTTTAATACTATGGTACTACCATTAGTGCAAAATGCATTCGAAGGTTACAACGTATGCCTGTTTGCATATGGTCAAACAGGATCTGGTAAAAGTTATAGCATGATGGGTATTGAATCTTCTCAAGAAAATTCTGTAGGTCTTGATAAAGAGGCTGGTATCATACCACGATTTTGCCAAGAAATATTTACACAAATACCCAGTAATAAAAATTTTAAGACAACAGTAGAGATAAGTTATTTTGAAATTTACAACGAAAAGATACATGATCTTCTAGCAAGTGCTAGCAATGGAGATAAAAGGACAGCTCTTAAAGTTAGAGAACATCCAGTTTTTGGACCTTATATTGTAGATTTAAGTCAGCATTGTATAAAAAATTATAAAGACTTACAGGTACTTGTATGAAATTTTATAGCAATAGATATAAAATTCCTAATCAAAAACGTATGTATATCAAAGCTTAATAACACTTTGAAATTTGTAAAATGTTATATTCCTTTTAGATTTGGTTGAAAGTAGGTAATTCTCAGAGAGCAACAGCAGCAACTGGTATGAATGAAAAAAGTTCACGATCGCATAGTATTTTCAGTATTATATTAACTCAAACACAATTGAATGATTTGAAATGTGCATCCACTGATGCAAGTCGTCGTAGTAAAATAAATTTAGTTGACCTAGCAGGTAGTGAAAGATTAAGTCAAACCTGTGCCAGTGGAAATAGATTAAGGGTATGTGTATGTATATATATATGTGTGTTAAAGTGATCAAACATTTACAATTTATTATACTATTTTTCTTATCAGGAAGGTGTATCTATTAATAAATCTCTTCTTACCTTGGGGAAGGTGATCGCATCACTTGCAGAAAGTACAAACAATCGCAAACGAGGTTTTGTTCCATACCGTGAATCCGTTCTAACATGGCTACTAAAAGTGAGTAAATTTTCTAATTCTTATCCATAAAAAGGTTCCATTACTTTCATGGAAAAATGAATATCAACTCATTGATTATCTTAATCCATTATAATGCCATGTAATTGAAATCATTTATACATATATATGTATGTATGTATATCTGATTTTCTAAGTCTTATTTCATTTTATTGCCACAAAATAAATAAAATAATTATTACTTTAATATATAAACAAAATAACTCTTATTTGGTTTTTCATTATTTGTTAAGTATAATTTATATTTATTAAATATTATAATTATATTAATATAAATAATACTATAAGTTTCACTTTACATAACTTTTTTTAGACAAAAATTGAAGTTATAAAGGGCTAAAAAAGATAATCGTGTTTTGATTTCATTTACTTCATCGACTTTATCATATATTTCTTAAGAACGTATCTACTAAGCTGACGATATTAACAACACATCGTGGACGTCAGTTTAGCGTTAGTCAACATCGACTGACAATAAGACGAATGATGGGTACGTGAGCGGACTCACGTAAGTTCGTTCGAATCTTTTACGTACTTTCTCGTTTGTTGCCTTGCCTTAATGGGTCCACAGATGGTCCACTATCATCATGCATATGCATATACATATACATACACATATATATAGAAATGTTTTTCAAATCGATATGATAAGAAACAAAATTATTTTTTATCTTTGCCTGGGTATATATGCCATTGTCTATAAAAATATAGATAGATTATATTTCAATATTTTTAATGATAAACATCATTATATCGATAATATCCCAATATTATCAGAAAGTCTGAAAACCATCATAATAATCATATTGTGCTTCATTCGAATATTATATTGAATATCGAAAGAACTGTAAATGGAAACACGTGTCATACGATACGTTCGTCCTTGAGCTATGCTTTGTGTATAAATATAACCTTAAACTCAAAATTTATAAAAAAAATTTTCAGAATTTATAACAATCAATATACAAATGAAATAACCTTAAATGTTTGAATAACATGTTTAATATTTATTATTTATTTATATATATTTATTACAATATATATATAGAAATATATATATATATAATTCATTAAATCGCAAATACAACATGCATATTGTGTATTATGAGTTTTATATAATTACATCATTAAAAAATTTATTTTTTATATAATAATAACGATGTTAAATGCGAAAAATTAGATATTTTTCTTTCTTCTTTCACAAAATGTGAACTACAAATATTTATATAAAACTTTTGGGGGAATACATAAAAAATTTGGATATTTTTCCTAATTTCCTTACAAATAGAAGTTTAATGGAATATTTCAAAATGGCCACAAGATACTATAATATATATAATTGTAGAAAAATTATTAGTTATTTTAAATTCGTTATTATTGTCGAGAATAGTAATCAGATGATTGTAATTGTTATGATTCATCGAAAAAGGGACGAAACTTTACATATTTGTACTGATCATTACTCATTCAGTCTTGTATAGTATTCTACATCAAATATTATAGTTAGGAGAAATTTGAAGTTTCGTTTCGAATACTTTAATGATAACAAAAAAGTTAAACTTGGCACAAAATGATTGCTTCTATATTTGTATAGAATATTAACATGATCATGTTAACTGATATAACTAATTTATATGAATGAATGTGTGTATGTATGCGCGTATGTATGTGTATAGCTGAATAAGCTAGTTGACAATGCAAGAGTAAGATAATGTGAAAATGACAAGGTTATGTAATCTTATATTTTAAATTTACGATAAGATAAAGAGACAAAAGTTTGCAAATGAAAAAATAATACGCTTTTTTTTATCTACATATATGATTAACTTTCTTTCTCTTTCTTTCTTCTTTTTTTTGCGAAGAAAAAATCTTAATACGAACATAATGGACGGCACAAATACCTTAAGGAGTTTCACTCTTGTGTTATGCATTTATTTGCAAGCTTTTCTTTCGTTTCGTATAACCTCTGATCGTTTCCAGTGAACGATACATTACTGTCATGGGTTTTATCAGTTAATTCTTTTTTTTCATTCGTTATCGTTTTATTTTCCTCTTCCTCGATTTCTTCAATTTCTTCATGAATTTCTTGACAAGAACTTCTTCGTGATTTTTCCCTTATATAAAGAGCGAGACTTCGTCGTTTGTTTTCACGACACAAATGACAGTTTTTCGTAATCTGTTTTCTTTGTTGATAATATTCCTGTGATGGTTTTTGTTGGAGACGTTGACTTTTCGATGATTGTTCTAAAAAAGAAAGGGGAAAAAAAAAGAAAATAACTAAAATAAAAAAGATTAAAATAGAAGTTATTTATCTTCGTGATATATTTAATAACAGACTTCTGTACCGCTTCTACTACGAGAATTAGCGAGAAAACCGGTTTTTTGATATCTATCTGTAAAATAGCATTAGGTTAGAGTGCATGATCTCTCTACGTAGAAACTAGATTATATTATACATTGAATATATATATATATATATATATATATATATATATATATATATATTGATCAATTTTCAATACGATTTTCATTATCGTGAAATTTCGGATGATATTATCCGTCGGTAAATTACCATCGTATATGACCTTATCAACCTTATCATAGGAGGAAGAATAATAATTGGTTTTTTAAACTAGGAAAAAAGGTTAAAAATTGAAATTTTGATGAGTTTATGACATGTTTATAAATTAACGAATGTAGGACATTTTTTTTTCCTATAAAACTGTTTTAATTAGTTTCATGATAATAGTGTTGCATTAAGTTGAAATAATAGATGTGCATGCGTGCATGTATGGTGTATGTGCATATATATATACATATATATATATACACATTATGTCGAGGACAACCAATTTTGTTTTTCTGTTGAGAGATCTATTTTTAGAACGCATAACAGTCTCCACTTTGCATATAACAGAATCCTCTCGTCGAACGGTCCATGCATACCTTTTTATTGCACATTCTTATTTTTTTATTTCGTCGTAATAGATCATTCCTATTTTTACATATTTTTGTTTATAAAAATTTCTTGTTTTTTCTTAATCATTGTATTGCAACAAAAAATTAGATCAGAAAACTATATTTATGAAACTTTCAACTCTATTTCTAGGTTAGAATTGCTTGTAATTAACACTTCCTGTTCTTTCCATAACAATTGCATTTGATTGATACACAAAAAATCAACTATGAAACATTTCATCGATATTCTCTGATATTTGAATATAAAACGTCGGATCTTTTAATTCGTCTATAATATGTTAAAGTACTCATTAAATGTTATACAAAGCAATTACATATATGTTACCAAGTAATCTTGGCAATGAACAATGTAGTGACTTAATAAGAATATTCAGCTTCTTTTTAACGTCAACTAATTGATAACAGTAATGATGAATAAATAATACTTCACGTGGTTAAAAAAAAAAAAAAAAAAGAAAAATGTAAATATTTTGCAGTTATTTACGCATAATGATTAGTGTATATGGTGTATTAACGATGATGGATACATTACCCATCGATTACGTAATTTAGAAATTTATTTTAAACTGAGCATATAGATGTATTGAAGAAAAAAAAGAAAAAGGTGTGAAACAAGTGTCCTATCAGATAATATTGTATAACAAAGATACGAAAGAAGTTACTCTCTTGGTAAATTATATGCAAATCAATAAAACGTTAAAACGAATCTTATCAACACACAATTTATAACTTTTAAATTACGTATCTTTATTTTCTAATCTATCAGTATACATTCCATTAGATAAAAAGAAAAGATTTCTACGTAGATATTATTCTCGAAAAGAAAGATGTATGTGTGGGTGGGGGAATGTATATATGTATATATAAATAATGAAATTAAGCAATTGCAAGTGCAATTGTACGACGATGAATCGGTGACAAACACGAGCGCAATGTACCTTCGGTAAACAGGCCATCCAGAAATAGATTACGACGTGTATTACTATATGAAAAAGTACGGTAGTACGCACGATCAGTCACGTGACCCCTTCTCGGTAAACGGGTAAAGGAAAAAGATATAGAGAGTAGCATGAAATAGTGAGAGAAAGAGAGAGAGGGAAAAAGAGAAAATGAATGAGTGAGAGAGAGAGAGAGAGAGAGAGAGAGAGAGAGAGAGAGAGAGAGAGAGAGAGAGAATGAGTGACAGAGATAAAGAAAATGAGTAAGAGAGGTAGAATGAAGGTAAGACGCAAAAATGAAAGGTCAGCATAATATTAGATCGTAATAGTTTCTCATTTTCGTTGATTATGCAATATTTTGATCATATTCGACCAACTGAACGCAAATAACTCTTTTGATATTATTTTTAGAAGCATTGTACATATCTAATTGTATGTGTTCGAAATTTTGCGCGTAATCCTTTATTAATTTGGAAATCATGCGTTTTATGGAATTTAGATAAGACTAATGATGTGATGAAAAAATTTATTATTATTATTATTATTATTATTATTATTATTATTATTATTATTATTATTATTATAAATGCACATAATGCAAATAACAATTAAACTAATAACAGATCACAGAGTTGAATATTATTTAAGTATTGATAGACTAATATGACAAAAGATCATGTGTATTAATGGAATTTAATTTTAATTAATTAATCGTAATTAAATAATAATAGTAATAATAATAATAATAATAATAATAATAATAATAATAATAACAACAACAACAACAACAATAATAATAATAATAGTAGTAGTAGTAGTAGTAGTAGTAGTAGTAGTAGTAGTAGTAGTAGTAGTAGTAATAGTAGGCACGAAAATGATTGCATTTACTCGAGAAAAAGTACTTATTTTATGAAGTCATAACTTTCCAATATTCTGAAAGAGAAAATAGATTGATCGTTTTCTCACTTTACTTTTGTTTTTTTCTCGTTTAATATTCCCATATTTATATAATTAAGTTTTGAATGCATGAAAAGACAAGATAATAAAAACAAAAACAAGGACAACAACAATAATACTACTGATGATAATAGTAAATGATAAAAATATTTTAAAGAAAAAAATATTGTTAACTTTCTTGGTTTATTTTATATATATATATTTTTTTGATCATCTAGGACATGTAAGATATATAATTCGTCATTTATTCAGCCGTCTATCTTTTTATATAATAATAACCGAATTAATTTCATTTATTTTCTACTTCGTGTTAAAAAAAAATGCGGTTATCTTGAAAACTTCTGTTATTTATTATTTTATCATTTTTATCTTTAACAAGTCTTATCGGTTAGTAATTCTATTTTGTTTTTTTCGTTATTTGTTTTGCATTTTATTTTTTATCCTTCTTTTTCTTATTTTTCAAAAATACTTTTTTGAGTGCATGTTACTTTATTATCTATATTAAACCAATAAACAATAACTGAAGTGTTGCGATTTCGTTTTCAAGTTTCGATTGGAACGATATCGATTAGAGATAACCAATTGTTATGTATTATTAATACTACTCGTTTATCTTTCAAGAATGCCAATAGATAAATATTACTATTTATTGCGTTAGAATGTTAAAATTTTTTTATTAGTATTTTAAATCAATAATTATTATTATCAATAGTAATTATAATAAAATAATCAGTATGTACTATAAGTACTTATTTTTACACCAATTAATACAAAAGTTTTTAATATATTAATTAAAATATTTCTAAATATAATAATTTATCAGTATTTTAAATAATACTTTAAGTAACACATTTAAGTAACACAGATGCAACCCTGACACTTAATTATTTATACTGATAACTTATATTACGTACTGATATTTTACTATAAACACTTACCATATTTGCATAATAAAAATACTGAGCAAATAAATAGAAAATAAAATAGATAAAATATATCAGATGAACATTAAAAAATTTAAATATCAATATGGAAATCTTGATACTTCTTTTTTGTTATTTCTTTTTGACACGTTACATCTACTTCGTTCGGAAATTATATGTCATTGTTCTAGAATAGACATATTGGAATGTATAAATATCACGTTTGAAATAATACAATAGCTTTTAGAAAAGGAAAACGATATCTCGTTGTAGGGGATAATAAAAAATAAAAGAAATGTAAGGAAAAAAGATTTGAGTGATACAAACGAAAGAGAAAGAGAATTTATAAGACAAATGATATTATTGTTTTTGCAGTAATCCTATCAATGGCAACATTATCTTTTCTATGTTTTTTTTATTTAATCTAATTAATAATACGATTATTGTAATGGAAATTTATCTATCGGAACGGAAAATGCAATAGTATATATTGTACAATATATTATATAACATGATAATACATACAGGATATACCATTCTAAAAAACATAATACATATAGTATTTACTGTATACTATATTTACTGTATACTAGTATTTACTATACTACATACTATACTATATTGTATATACATATATATTATATGAGAGGGTAATTTGAAAAACTTATAGATATTTTTTCTTTTTCCTTTTTAACATATAAATTTCATTCTTAAAGTGAAACATTATAAAGTGAAAAATATAATATTTATATGTGTATGTTTAGTATATACAAATTACTATTATTTAGACAGTATAATATTAATATTATATATACATACTACAATTATATATATATATATATATATATATATATATATATATTGTAGAGTAACGATTTAGTAAATATTATGTTTTATAGTTATATGTATGTATATGTATATATATCTTTTTTGATAGTTCATCTATTTCACTATCTTAATCACTATTTAATATTTGTACATATGTATATATATATGTATATATGTATGTATACATGTTTGCTTTGGCTAATTAATGACATTCGATCGTCACGCAATACGATTATCTATGTATATTATTTTCCAAATGCAGTTAAGATATCATGCGATAATAGACAAACGCATGTATAAATGGATTGGAAATAGATGTCAACGTGCCAAAGTAAACGGTAATTTTGATTACATTTTATGATTCATCTGACTATCATTGTATTTTTATTGATTTATCAGAAAAAAATTATTTCTTACGATAATGATGGAAAGACATGGTTTATCACAAATTCGATAATAGATTAAAAAGTCCGCATAATTCAAATTATTTTATGTGATAATTATTATATATACATACCATGACCAAAATAATTCTTGTTCCAAGGTTGCTCGTAATCTTGATATAATGGGCTTCTAAACGATCCGTAGGTTAATACTTCAGGAATATAGACGAGATCCATTGTTATTATTTCTACGGAAAATTTATATATTTGTTGCTAGTCTTTTTTTTCTGTTTTTGTTTGAGTTTTCTTTTGAAAATCTTCAAAGTAGAAGTTAGTTCATCATGTACAATTCTATTCTATTCTTTTTTTATTTTTTAAAAGCCGAGTTTCGCAAACATCGGAGTTTCGTTCTCTCTCTTTCTCTATTCTATTATTACAATTAGCTCGTAATAATTAGCATAGTAAACTCAATGACATATTTCTTACTGATATTAACTCAAGGATATCGTTACGAAGTTAACAACTTCTTTTATTCTCTCTCTCTCTCTCTCTCTTTTATTCTTCTTTTAAAAATATATCTTCTATCCTTTTGTTTTGTCTATTAGACCAGCCAAGACAGTTTTGTGAGATTTTTCAATTCGTACAATAATTATTTTCTATGTATATTTTCTTTTATATTTATATCGTATTTGATATTTTCGAATAACGATGATGTTTTTTTGATTGGAGTTACAACAATATGTTACTATGTTGCAATAGTTGAATAGTAAACAACGTAGGTAAGAACGTAGTTTCGATGATCACGAGAAACGCAAGATCTCCTCGAACGTCTTGTTTTAAACTGGCGGACCTCGTTGACGGCACGTATGTTTAGCCTATCGATCTCTCTATCTCTCTCTGTCTGTCTCTCCCTCTCTTTTTCTCTCTCGTTTCTCTATAGTTTTCCTCCCACCACTTCACTTTCCTATAACTTCCCTCTCACTCTTCTTAGCATCGTGTCTCCTTGTCCTTGATGATTTACCCCTTCCATTCATACGGGTGGTACCCGTACACTTGAAACGTCGTTTTCTCTCTCAATGTCTACCTTTATAAACTTTGTAATTTTCTTTTCTTTTTTTTTTTATCGATGTCACTATCTACTTATATTTTTCTTTCTTTAATCGTTTCCCCTTTCTTCTTCTTTAATCGTTTTCGCATACGTTTTTATTTCTTAAATCGAGTCAATCGAATTTCATAGTTTTCATTTTTTTTCATACAAATTTTTAATTTAATTCGAGACAAATGTTCTGTTTGTTTTTAATTTTTTTACATTCTTCAAACAGTTTTTTGTCTTAATAATTTTTGTATACTATCCTTTTTTCTTTTTTCTTTTTTTTTTTTAAGATCAATTGAATCGCAATAATTTTAATTTTTAGTTTTAATAACACATTTCAAAGTTAATTCGAGATATTTTTTTTTTCACATATATTCCTGCACAAATATTTTTACTTTTTGAAATATAAAATAGTTTGAAATATATATAGTTAATATGATATAATGCAAGAAAGATAAAGTTTACATCAGAAATTGTCCTTGAATTAGTTTTCTTCATTCTTTTTTTATGACGTTTTTGCATTATCGTCTGGTGAACCATAACTAATGAAAAAAAAATAGAACGAAGTCGTTATTTACATGATAGTTTTTTTTTGTTAGAATGAGCAATGCTAATGGTATGGACCAATTCTTTCTTTCTTCGTTGACTAATCTACGTAAACAAATGATTGTACTTTCGTTTGAAGAAAAGAAAAAAAAAGGAAAAAAAAAAAAAACCAATTATGTTTGTTAAAGAAGAATGGCGATATTAATCTTTTACAGAAAAATACAAGATGTCTTGTTATCAACTTAATCCTACATCCACTGATTATAAAAAGTTATCTTCGAAGATAATAATGAAAAAGAGAAAGGAAGTTTATTATCTTTTCTTACGTACTTACGATAATAAAATATTTTTATTATCGGTTCATCAGCTAAATTATTTGCCAAAAGTAACGATTTCTCTCTGTTGATATTTTATGGTATAAAATATAATAAAATAAAATATATTTTTTTATAGTAATACTTTACGATCTATTGTAATTTTATAAGCTATCTGCTTAAAGTATGTGCCCTTCGAAGCTGTTTAGAAAATGAAGATAGAGAAAGCTTGAAGAAAGAGAAAATAAAAGTGAATATAAATTAAAAAAATTTAATTTAAAATATATTGAAATATTCTAATCTTTTATAGGAAAGTCTGGGTGGAAATTCTCGAACGGCAATGTTAGGTACAGTTTCACCAGCTAACATCCATCTCGAAGAAACCTTAGCAACCCTTCGATATGCATGCCAAGCACGAGCTATCGTTAATCGCATTCGAATTAATGAAGATCCACATGACAGATTAATTCGGTAAGTTATGGAAATATTATTCATTAGAAGATTCTTTTCGTTATATATTTTATGTGTATTGTTACACGGCTTATATCGATTAGATTGATAATATTATACCTAACTTTTTCAGCGAATTGAAGGCGGAAGTCTTACGATTACGAGGAGTTCGTGAAGGATATGAAAGACAACTTGGAGTTTGTCCACGTAAGCTGGTTGATAGCATAGAATCAAACGTAAAAGACAGTAAGGAGATTGAACGAAAGCAAGAAGAAATTAACAGGTTAAAAGAACAATTGAAAAAAACAGAGGAACAACTTGCTGCCACTCAAAAGTAAGTTTATCTTAAAATTCATTAAACAAAAAATTATATATATATATCATCTTGGCAAATATAATTATTACATTATCATAATTATTATATAATTACATATTTGAATAATATTTCTGTCGATGCTATAAAATAATTGTTTCGAATTTATCCAATCGATCGCCATAAATTTGGGGACGAATACTTCCATTTTTAATTCAAATAGGCCATTCGTGAGAAGAGTTGTCATATTTATTATTATCTTAATATATAATTCTTCAATAGAAATTTCGAAAATTGGTATAAATTTTCCGAGTCGAATTTTTATATATCGTATACTTATATATTGTCGAACCGAATGTAAACTTTAATAGTCAGCGAATTTCGATTGCAGGAGCAGCTTGGAAAAATTACAGGAAACCGAAGAAAGAAAGAATTCCGAGCTAAAATATTTACGACGTTGTGGAATAGCAGTTGAAATTGATTTACGTGAGAAGGATAAACAACCATGTTTGATAAATCTCACTGCTGATCCTATGTTATCCGGTACACTGTTGTATTTAATTCCGCCTGGTTTGGTACGCATTGGAAAACATTCAGAGAACTCAGAAACCTTTAAAAAAGTACCATTGGATATCGTTTTGGATGGGCCACTCGTTAGAAAATTGCACTGGTTAGTCGTTCATTTCAAGGGACGTTTCCTTCAACAATCGAGACGTTCTTCTTCATCTCTTTTTGAAGCCAGTTGATCCACAACTTCCAGAGATACTACTCCTCGCTTTTTTTGCATTTTGCATTTTGCTTTTGAATATTACACTCTCCTCGATTTCCTCTGCCGATGCTTCTCGTTTTAACCTTCACGTAATCATGTCCTTTCATTGGGTATAGGCGTGTTTCTCTTTTTATCATATCTTATTAATGCATGATTATACATTGGTTACATCACTGACTTGTTTCTACAATTATCGATTCTGCATTACCGATTCGAATAACGAATGCTAAAGGAAGATCTCTAATGTTGATAAAAGGAATATCTAACAAGTATTATTTTTGTTAATATACTTTAATTTGCATCACAGGTTTTTCTTCTTCGATACGTTTTTGATTTATAGAAGATTACTGGGCTTTAAGTGACTTACTAATCATTATAATTGTATTCATTTGATTACAGATCGATAATATTGATTACTAATCGATGTTTTTTCTTTTTAATAGTACTATAGAAAATAAGAATGGTAAGCTTATGTTGTTGCCAGAAATGGATGGTGATACCTTTGTGAATGGTCAGGTAATTTGAAACAATAATAATTACGTTTGCATGTAACATCTTATATGTAACAAGCAAGCCAAAATCATGCATATTATATTATTAACAGGTGGTGAGTGGCAAAGTACATCTGAAACATGGCGATCGACTTGTCATAGGTGGCAATCATTACTTCAAAGTTTCAAATCCACATGATGAGACTGGAAACATACAAATTTCTTCTCAAGCTATAGATTTTGAATTTGCACATCAAGAAATACTTAAAATACAAGAAGAAAAGTAAGTTCTTTGCTAACAAAATAAAATTCAGTTTATTAATATAATTATTATTATTAAAATGTTTTTCTAATGATCAGATTAAGAGCAGAACTCGAGGAATCAAAACAGAAAGCCATAAAGGAATTAGAAAATGCAAAACGAGAAGTTGAGCTACAACTTGGCTCCCAAAAGTCTACTTATGAACGTAAAATCGAGGTTCTTGGTAGTACGTTGGAAGAACAAAAATTAGCATTGGAAGAAATAAATCGTCGTAAACAGGAATTCGAATTAGAAAAGGAGATACTCGCTAGTGAAATAGAAACGAATAATAGAATCAGAAAGATTCAACAAGTGGAAACTAAACCAAACGTGTCACCGTACAAGTCAAATTTTCTTCAAGAATTAGAAAGTATATTGAACGAAACGACTGCAGATTTTGAAAGTGCCCTCAAAATCAAAACCAGCGCTGAAACTATAAAAGCTGGTGGTATTAGTTTACACGAGATGCAAATACTCGTTAGAGAAGCAACTGAACGATGTAGAGAAGTTGGCATAAATTATGTATGTATCAAAAATTAGATTATTTCAACTTTAGAAGTGTCCCTTACTTTTTATATTTCACAACAAAATAACTAAAGATCTTGATATTTTTAATATATTTATCTTATTTCATAGTTATTGAATCAGATAAAATGAAAGTTATTAGAGAAAATCTTAAGAACATTGAATATTCTCACAACAAAAGAAGTTCGATAATCTTGAGTTGTAAATTCTAACGATCATAACAGATTTGATTCATTAATATTCTTTGTATTTTAGGAATTTAATCAACAGCAGACTCTAATTGATAAGAATCTGAAACCTGTGATTCGTGTTCGAGATAAAGATCGTAAAAGGGAAACATTGTGGGAACCAATGCGATTTTTAGATTGGGTTCATCAATTGCGTGATTATGATATAGAAAATTCGTTGAAAGAGTTACAGAATTCAGAAAATGATTGGATACCTTTCGAAGATACCGAAACGTTCGATGATTCTTTAAATAATAGTAGAATTTCTATAAATTTAACACCTGTGAAGAAACATTTGAATGAAAGTTTTCAACAGTTATCTATAGATACGTCGATGCACGATTCAACGATGCAAGAAGAAATATCCGAATCTCAACAGCGCAAAAACGTAAGTATTTATCTCATGCAAATTGAACGCGCGACACAATCTTTAAGTAAATTATGCCAACAATGTGAAAGTTCTGAGATCAACAACACAATTAGCGATTCTTTAGATAGAGTACAAAATATTATTGTTGATATAAGAAGTATGTTGCTCGTTAAAAATTTAAAGGATAGTAAGAATGAGAGTGTAAGTTCAAATGGATCTATTAATAATACTGTAATCGAAAAAACTGATTGTACAAATTCCGTGCAATTGGTGGATAATAATCTTCCTAAAGAAGATATCAAGTTAAATGCTTCTCCAGTCAAATCGAATTTACGCAGTAATACTACTGCACATTCTAAAATCGGAAATATTCCAAAATCCGTTCGATTTACGGATAAAATTCAACATCATCTAACTTAATATTTAAAAGGAAATGTTCAATAATATCAATATTTCTTTCTTTGCCTATTATGGCTGAAAATAATGAAGTAAGAATATAAAACCTGTGATATATTATTCACTAAATGAGTTTTATAAAATTATTGAAGGTTTAAAAATAAAATCACTGTTGTGTCCAATGCACAACAAAAAGCTTTTTTTTTTTTTTTTTCTTGAAAATAAATTTGTCATATTGTTATTAGGATCTCTCAACCTCATTCATTCTTGCCATTTCTATTTTTATCTTCTTGACAAGACTTATTACTATTTTATTGTGTTATATTTGGTTATATTCTTAATCTCATTGATAACTAAAAATTTTATTTAAATTTATATGTAATATTGACTGTTAAGAACAAAATACTGCCAATGTATAAATATTTAGAAACATATCTTAAGATTAATTCATATGTAATTAGATTAAATAATTATTTACATAAGCATGATTGGTATCAATATATTATTAAGATATAATGATATATAATTCGTGTTGTAACTTTTTTAAAACTATATTTTTTAATACAATCTTTTTATAATAATTATTTACACGCCAACGTGATTTTACTTTTCTATCTGAATTAATTAAAAAAAATAATACTTGAAAGAGAGAAAGATAGTATATGTAAGAGCAGTATTTTTTATCTATCTACTTCATTTTTATATCTTATCTTTGTGTGTTTTAAAAAAGTTCAACAATCAAATGTGAAGATTCAGATAGTATGATTTTAAATAATATATTTTCACACAAAATTTTTGTATATTGTATACTTGTAATGAACTTAGTATAATAATAAAAAAAAAAAAGAGAAAAAAAAGAAAGAAAGAATATAGATTATATCAGTATTATAATAGTACAGCAAATTTATTAAATTAATCAAAGTAATCTTCAATATCAATATCAGGATCAAGTATATCTTCGCCATATGGAGTCAAGTCTATCTGATTGAGAACAAGGTTTTCACACATTTCTTCTAGATTAGTATCTCCTATAAGCACCGCTCCTTGCAATCTTCCATTTTCCAATATAAGTTTTATATATTCTTCTTTTCTTGTTACTCGAAGTAATATCTCATAATTTTTATCTAACTTTTGACCATTGTATAAACCTATCAAAACAACTTTGTAATCAAAAAATTTAGTAACATGAGTGAAAAGTTCAAAACAAAAATCTTGCATGTAATCTTCTTTTTTTAGACTCGAAGTCATAGACTTTGCAGCATAAATTCCCATTTGATGTGCTTGTGTCCAAAGTCTCATCTGAAACCAATGTTTTGCTATCTCCCATCTTGCAGTACATACATCTCCTGCTGCATAAACATCCTTTTCTGAAGTTTCCAATTTCCAATCGACGCATAAACCTTCATCTTCTCCTTTTTCAAGGTTTTCTAAACCCATTAAGTTTGAATTTGGTACAACACCAGTTGCAGATACGATAAAATCACAACCAATAATTTTACCGTTTGTTAGTTTTACATATACAGGCCATTTCTCGATATCGCTACATTCTGTAATTTCTTCTTTTGTAAGAATTTCATTTACTTCGCATTCATATTCAATCTGGACTTTTCTACAGATTGATGAAGTACCTTTTATAATAAAATTATTATGCCAATCTGGGCCAAGAGCAGGCCCTCCTTCCTTAGATGGTCCAGTAGTAGTATATCTCATTCTTCGAATAGGTTTAATGTCAGTATTTTCTGATTTATCTGTATTATAAACATCTTGTAAAAAGAATTCTGCTGCACCTGGATCGATAAATGTTGCAGATATGTGCTTATCTTTTATCACCCAGACTACTTCAACATTTTTTACTTCATGCACAAGTTCAGTTGCAATACCTCCATTTCCAACAACTACAATTTTTCTAGCATTTTGAATCTTTTGAGAAAATTGAATCACAGATTCAGTGTCTCGTATACCTATGATAAATTTATTATTTTCTGCTATAAGTTTTGGTCTACCACCATTACAAAGACATAATTTTGTATACTTTATTAATCTTCCAGTTTGAGTTTTTATACATTTCTTATTAACATCTATATTTATTACAGTGTCATGTATAACTTGTAATGAAGCATACTTTTCAGTAAGTGTTTTTGCATTTTTCTCCTCAATGTCAAATTGCATTACTGTTTTACCCAATGGAATAATATTTGTTACTGTTTTAATTAGTGGACTTGCAGTAATTAATACAGTACTTTCCTCTGGTGCAAGAAAACTTACACCTTCTGCACAAGACACACCTGCTATACCACCACCTACTATAGCAAAAGTGCAGTCTATGATTTCATCAGCCATTTTTATTTTATATCAATTATATTAACTTATAAAATGTATCCTTCTCAATATAGATGCAATATCTTTTATAATATTCATCAACTATTTAATATTTTTTAAACAATTATATTTGTTTTTGTTCGCTATACCACTCTGAATAATCGTATTCCCTAAGTGGTACATCAAGCGTTAAAGTACCATAATCTTTAGCTTTAATCACAGCTATAAGAAGTTCTTTGTATTTTTTTTGACAAATGCCAGTTTTGCTAAAAAACATTTGTTATGATTTAAAGCTATTTAAATTTTAATTATAAAACTAACATTTTGAATACGACTTACCTGTAATGTAGTATTTCACCTGTATATTTAGAAATGAATTGTTCTAACAATTTAACATTTCTATGATCCAAGATTAAATATTCATCTCTGCATATCGGACAAGGACTACCACAACTTATTATACCTGCTCTCTATAAATAACAACAATTAATTAGTTTAAATACCATATGAATATATATACTATGATAAGCAAAATAGATAATTTATTAAATATGTACTATGCATGTTTTTCTTGTTTTTCTAGGAGGAAATTGTCCTTTATGATTTCTTCTATATTTTGTCCATACAGGATCATCCCCATAAGTTTGTTTATAAGCTAAAATATTAGACATGAAAGAAATTTTCTTTCAAAATCTTGTAAATATATAAATATTATCCTAATCTTTATATATTTTGTATGTCTACTTTCAATTGGATATCATTTCATAGATTTTGCTTACCACTGCTTAACATGTATTCAATACTAGTTTCAACAGGAATAATTTGTCTTCTATCTTTAGAAGGATCTATTGTATTTTCTTTATTATTTTCAGTATCATTATTTTCCTCTTGATAGCACGTGTGTGAAGAAGAGATCAATCTTCTAGGTACTTTCTAAAAACAATCGGATTCAAAACTAAAAGAAAAATCAATTGTCAATGGTGAAGATTAATCTCTTACTCTTTTGGTTAATGTAGATTGCAACGATGTTCTGGTTAAACCTAATACCCTAATGAGCAATGACATGTTGTTATATTCTAATAATGATTTATTAATTAAATACGCAATAGGTTAAAAGATTTCAATTTTTAGAATTGTCCTTAAAATTATTAAGAAATCAAGAGGTACGTATTGATTAAGAAAATTAAGATAAGTATATGTCGCGCTCTCTAGTGGCTAAATTTGGCACTATAATTAAATCTACGCTATCTAGCGTGCAAAGTTTGAACTATATTAGTCTATATATAAAGGTTACGGTCTGTGTACAATTATTAGAAAACGAACATTCGAAGGGTCTGGGTGTACTTGTCGTAATTGTCAATAAAGTCATAAACATGTGGGAAAAGAATTAAATTCTTTTATAATGTATTTTTGGTTTTGAATTGATCAGTGTAAATCATTGTTATTATTTTATATGTTAAATAAAAGATAAGAAACATGGTAGACACAAAAATAATTGCAAACGAGGAACAAAATTGTCAGGAGAGTAAAGTTCGTGCAAATAGTTCTGGTACAACAACTTCGACACCGTCTTCTTTATCTGATTATATGACAGGAGAAGCAGATGATAGTTCTGACAGCAAAGGCAGTATACCTTTCAACTTAAAATCTGTGGAACCTTTGGTTTCATTGTCTAAGGTTTAGTATACATTTATACTTTTTATAAATTTTTGTTTTGTTTATATATATATCTATTCCTTATATTCTCATTCTTGCGTATGATAGGCAACATCTGATGAAGATTTACAAAGAATGGTAGAGAAATGTAAACAGATGGTGTTAGAAAGTGCAGAATGTTCAGACGAAAGAAAATGGCTTGTAAGGCGTTTAATTGAATTACGTTTACGAGTTCAAGAGTTGCGAGAAACATCAGATCAGAATCTTCTTGAAACTCATGTAATTCTTGGTCATCATTTGGTTCCTCAGAAGTATCATATAACTTCTTCTGGACCGGTATATTGCGATCATTGTAGTGGCACCATTTGGATGATGCTGCAGTCTTGGTATATGTGTAGTGGTAAATTCAAATAATGTATTATTGATTAGTAAATATTTATAGGTGATATTAATATTGTATGTAATAGATTGTAGGTTCTGTGTTCATTGGAAATGTTTAAATAATATATGTCGTGTGTGTGTACATGTCATTGCTAGCGAAGCTGGTGGTTATACTTATACTAAAGACATTTGTCCAGAAAGAGGATTATCTAGTCAAGGATATCGCTGTGCAGAGTGCAAGATACGAATAACGTTTAGTAAGTAATTTTTTATATTAAATTGAAAAAGTAAAATAAAATGTTATTAATTTATTAAAATAAGGGTAATAATATTATTGCTATATAAGAAAACATATTGTTAGTAAATGCATGTTATTTAACTGTATTTGTATATTACTTCTTACAAGCATTCCCAAAAGGATTGTCATTATCTTGTTTTGGTAGCCCTTTTAAAAGTTCAGGTAACCATATAGCCAGTATTTATTCTGTGAAGATAGATTAGTACTAATCTCTTCTAGAATATAACAGTACTTAGATTTATTACCTACGTATTACATGTAATTGTATATCTTCTCTCTTTTTTTTCTAAAATATTTAATAATCATAAACACATACAGAATCAGCATGGGTAGAGCCAAGACTATGCGACTATAGTGGTTTATATTACTGTCAGAGATGTCATTGGAATACAACTATGGTAATACCTGCAAGAGTTATTAGAAATTGGGATATGGAACCAAGGCTTGTTTGTCGTGCTGCAGCTCAATTATTGGCACTCCTTGAAGATCGTCCATTTTTACTACTGGAAGAATTAAATCCAAAATTGTTTACATTAGTCCCAGATTTGTCCTTAGTAAAAGTAAGATATTTAAAATTTTATGACACAATGAAAGAAGTAATAAACTTGAATAATAGTAATAAATTCTGATAAAATAATAATTCTATATAGAGAATGAGAGAAGAAATACAGATGATGAAGCGTTATTTGGTAATCTGCCCAGAAGCTAATACACAAGGATTACCATGGAAAGTTGGATTGCGTACACATATAATTGAAAATCATGGAAATTATTCGATAAAAGATCTCATTGATCTACAAAGTGGTGCTTTACTTGAAGAAATTCGTATTGCTTATGATATTATGCATGTTCATATTACTGAACAATGTGAATTATGTAAAGCTAGGTAAATTTTTAATTGTTTTTATTAGAGATTATGAGTTTAATAACAGTTAGATTATAAGTTAATATTCATATCTGCGTATATAGTATATTATGTGTTATATAGTATATAATATAATGTATAATATATTTAGAGGTCATTTGTGTGAAGTGTGTGGGAATAATGAAGTTATATATCCCTGGGATGCCTGTGCAATTAGTTGCCAACAATGTCTAGCTGTGTATCATCGTGCCTGTTGGTCTAAACGAAATCATTCTTGTTCACGATGTGTACGGCTTGAAAAACGTCGAGCTTTAGAAGAAGGAGAACCTTCAAATATTAAGAACCTTTCTAAAAATGAATCACCTGAACATCATACAGTTAAAAATTCGCTTGAGTGAATAAATGTTATTTGAAAAAATTTATGAATAATTTTCGTATATTTGTTATGTTGGAGAAAATGAAAAAAAAAGAAGAAGAAGAAGAAAAGAGTTATGTGTGTAGTCACCATTCATTGTAAGTTGCAACATAATTATAAGATGTTACAATTTGTGATATATAATTTTAAATGACTGTTTCGTAATTGTGAATATAATAAATTATACCTTGTTAATATATATATTTTTATATTTTAGTCTATATAAGTGCAATTTGATTAAATGTTAATCAGTATTTATTGAAATAAATTGTGATTATATGGTAGACGAGATATACAGAAACGTTTTGTAAGAGCTATTTTTAGAAATTATCGTAAGTAGACAATAAGACGAATATTTTTTATATTTTTTCAAAATATCGCGTAATTTTGAAATTTATTAATCGAGAACAAGGCTGTCACTAGTGATCTTTAAATAGTTAATGACATGTCATTATTTATGAAATATAGAAACATCTGCACAATAAATACAAATGCGCAATAAATAGGAATGTTCAGTAAACAAAGAGAACTTGACTTTATAAGACATTGATAAATTGCAGTTATGTTTGTCAAAGTTAAGTTATTTAATAGTCCTACATGCAAAGGTTATTTTTCAAGGTTTTTCATTTCAAAAAGTCTTTTATTTTGTTTTTGTTATAAGTTGTGGTTGCAATACGAGAATAAGACTAATGAGAAAAATAAAAAAAGAAAAAAAAAAAAAAAAGAAATCAGATATTCTTTTGAATAACGTTATTACAAAACAGATTCGTATCAAAATATTTTATACAATCTGATTCATTCAATTAATTGGAAATTAATAAGATACTTCGAATTGTTACGTAAAATCTATATATAGTTGTATTTATCTCGTTTTTACCTTCAACATAATGAACATTTCCTGTATTAAGTACATATAAAATAGCTCAGTGTGTATAAACTATTTATTAGAATATATGTTTAAGAATGGATTATAGAAAATTAATTGACAGATCTGTCTGTAGCTTATGTAAAAGAATAGATCGTTAAAAATCTTTGTATTATTTCTGTATTTATTTAAATATTTGTACAGTTGTTATCAGACTATAATTAATTTCTGATGATATAGCCAGTTGCTGGAATAAAATGATGCTGAATTTCTTCTAGACGAGCAGTCTTTGTCCAACTTGGTGAACGCTACGGACTTTTCACCGAAGCGGTAAGTCGATTAAAATCTACGTTGATGTAATTTTGTTATATTTGATCAATCGTTTCAAAAATTATTAATATTTAATAATATTTAATAATTTAATAAATATCCATAATTTTTAATTATAATAAATATGTTAGAATTCAATTCTTTTATTATAGAAATTTTTTTTATCGAGCAGAAAAAAAAATTAAAGAACGTAATTTTATTATATGTTCGAATTTCAAATATTATCTATTTTACGCATATCACGTATTACGGATCAGCAAAAAATAATTTTATGTATGTTTTGTTAATGGAAACCTATATTTTTTATTGCAGCAGTTAATACAATTTTTTATGCTTTACATAAAAGTATTAATATATTTATGCGTTAAACTTACACGTTAAGAAGTTATCCTAGCTAATAGTTTTTTGAATTATTTCGGTCTCTTGGCAATTGTTCTCAAGTACTTTCGTTCCAATGCTTGTAAACATAAACCAGCTACTAATATTAATGTAAGATTAAGATTTTCATTAGTAAGTATTCATTTGCTGTATGCGATAGTATAGTTTGAGTATTTGTTATAACGTAAGTGTAAACGTAAGATCTAAATAATTCAGAAAATTTTTAGCTAAAAATTTAACTTGAAAGTAAAATTTTGCACTAAACATTTTGTAATTTTTATATTTTATTTATTTATTTTTACTCAATTTGTAATTTTTCCAATTATCAATTAATTTTCTTAAAGAAGTGTTCCTTTGCGAGCTTATAAAAACATAAGTGTTCGATGTATAATACAATTGTGGTGAAAGTATTATATCGTAGGAAGTTCTATGAAACATCTGACATTTTCTACGTTTATTACTAAGAATATTGGCTAATAGACATTGTTGTTCGATTCAAAAAGAAACGATTCATATTGCGAAAGATTCATTCTCATTTTTCATGAAGGAACATTCAACGTAAACATCAGAGATTTCTATGATTATTTATTTGTATATGAAATCTATTTGAATTTCGATCGATTTGAATTTCGATTAATAAATTTTGTTCTATTTGAATCTTGATCACTAGATCCCAGTCTATTTGAATATCGATCTACAGATCTCAATTTATTTGAAAAAGAAAATTACAAAATGAGTAAATTAACAAGAGATAGTAAGACCTTTTTAATTAAAGAAATAAACGATTTATATTAAATCATTTACAGAAATATAAATTGCATTTTAAAACGAAAAATGTTGTACACACGTCCCCTTCTATTAATAATTTTGATCTTAACGATCGAGCAAAGTAGAGGGATAAATGTTGGGTCAATCTTTGGCTTCGGCCGAGATCTTGACAATAATGAAAATAATGATGAAAACAATAATGAAGACAATGCAGTATCTACGAAGATTTCTACGGTCGAACAATTTCTTAAAACACTATTAATACCGGTAGAAGCTTTGGGAAATGCAAAAGAAGCTGTTGGAAAAGGTGTAAATCAAATAATATCGAAACTTCCAGGGAAACTTAAAAATCCAATTAAAGATGATTTTAATAGTACCAAGCTAAAATACGGTCAAGTTTTGAATTTAGTTTCGGATAGGTTCAAAGCTATATATCCAGGTAATATAATTAAAAAATAAATTATATATATACATATGTAAATATTTTATTTATATATAATTCATTTATTTAATTTCGCAACAAGAAAATTTTGTATATTTTCTAAAAATGATAAAATAATATGAAAAAAAAGAGAGAAAGAAAGTTAAAATATTTTGTAAGCATAAATTTTAATAACAAATCAATATATATCGATTAAATACTCAATCAATATATTATATACGTTTCTACATTAATTATACAAGTATATCATATATATGAAATGAGTGATTAATACGATTGCTTAAATGAATATATTATAATAATAATTTTATATAATTTAATATTAATAAATAATATATATTAAGAATTTATATTAAGAAATTGTACGAATGTGTTCGTACAGAGATGATAACAAGAGCGAAGATAAAAGAAAGTTCAAAATGATTTAACATTACAGATATCGACAATATACACACACACATACGCATATATATACTTATTTTTATTGAGCTCGTTAAATGACTCGTATTTAATTAAAAGTTATACGTATAATAGCAAATAAAGATAAACTACTATATTCATCAAGAAACGTAATCGAACATACATCAATTTCTTGTTTTTTTTATTTATTTTTCTTTCATATATCTTCGGTAAATAAATCGAAAATAATTTTGTTCAATGTTGAAAATAGTATTATCTATATTTATTAATAAATTATGAGTTTCTAATTTGCAGAATGCAAGATAAAAGATTACTTCGTCAAGGTTACATTAAATATGCTAATATACATATGTATATATTTATTTATTTACTTTTATGTCCTTTTGGGATATATACTAATCTCATATAATTCATCTCATAATTGCTTAAATATTTCTTTCCTCCAATATTTTATATCCTCTCTCTCTCTCTCTCTCTTTCTCCCCCTCCCTCCCTCCTCTACATACTTGTATTATTTTTACATTACGATAAAAGAACAAGATATGTTAAAGAAAAGATGGAGAATTGAGTAAAAAATCTTGCAAAACCAAGTTCAATTTTTAAGACATTAAATTGAAATAAATAAATAAATACGTAATTATTATATTCTACTTATACTAATCCTTACTTTCATATTTTTTTATTTTACTTGTAATTATAATATAATTTTCATTATAATTATATATATATATCAAATATACCAATATATTTTAAATAATTATATAACATCAAAAAAATAATAAATATTAGAAATTAATTTTGAAATTATTATAGGTACCCATTGGTGTGGAGATGGTGATATAGCAAAGAACGAAGATGACCTTGGTTTCTTTGCAAGTACTGATGCTTGTTGTAGAGCTCATGATATGTGTTTCAATAATATAAATTCAGGCGAAGAAAAGTACCGCCTTCTAAACAATGGAATTTTTACGAGGTTGTGTAAATCATTCGTTATCTTTTTTTTTATGTATATTGTTGCAATTTTTAATCTCGCTCGTGAGATATGTCTTATGTAAGTTGTTTTTTTAAATGCATATGCAAATTTGTTTCAGATAGCAAAGACAATCGTGTTAATCGCATAATTTTGATAAATAAAGAGAAGAAAATACTAACATTTTTTTTCTTCTTTGATATCTTTTCTGTCGAAAGGATATTTAAACGGAAAAGTATAAACAAAATCTTTTTGTTTTCTTCACAGATCACATTGTTCATGCGACTCTGCCTTTTACAATTGTTTAAAAAATGCTGATTCAATTGTTGCCACAAAAATTGGGTTCACTTATTTCGACGTTTTGAGTCCACAATGTTTTAACGAAGATTATCCTATTATAAAGTGCAACAAGTATTCTAGGTATGCATAAATTTAATTTTTTGATATTATCTTAATATTTTTCTTATTATAAATTTATTATATTATTATATTTATCATAAAAGAAAAATTTCTGTTTTTTTTTTTTTTTTTTTAGTCCTCTTCAACATAAATGCATTGAATATAGTCAAGATACGAATGAAGAAAAGAAATACCAGTGGTTTGATAATCCAACTTTTTAAATTTAAGTGTTATATTTTTATTTAAAATCGTAAAAAATATGCTATAATAAACACATAAATTTGTTGTGATAATGTAGTAAATTGTAGTAATATTGTAATAATGTAGTCAATGGTAATAATATTTTAATGATTGAATGAAAATAGTAGTAATTCTTTTATACTTGATACTTTTTTATTTGATATTAATATTTATTTATAAATGTTTAATATATTAATTAACATAGTGCTTCGATGTAACCTTTCGGTGGTATTCCTCTTCCAATGATATGTGGTTTCGTTTTTGGAACCATTCTGTGAGTAATTGTTAATTATTTATTAAGAATAATTTTTATATATACGGAGTTCTAATTCAAATATAATAATACATTAGACAACTTACGTAATACAATCGATGATCGGACATACCGACAAGCAAAGAGTACAACCTGTACAATCATCAGTTACTTTTGGTATATGAGTTTCAGAATCAAAAGTAATTGATTGATAACCAGAATCGGCACAGGCCATGTAACATTTTCCACAGTTTATACACATATCCTGATAAAAAAAAATAAATAAAAAAATAAAACAAGCTTCAGTAAAATAACATCAGCATGCAAATATAATTAATCTAAATTAATTACATACATCGTCTATTAACGCAACAACTTGCTGTTTGTTATTTAATTCTTTGTAAGCCCCAATATGAGACAACGACTTTCCGATAACATCTTTTATAGCTGGTACTGATCCAACTGGTTCTGGTGCTGGTCTTGTTGATGAAAAATTAATATCTAATGGATTCATTTTTTCTTTTAACTCTGCGATCTTTTTCTCTCGCAATTTTTGATATTCTCCAAAGTATGGTATATTCTGTAATTTATTAACACATGTGAATACAAATTCGTATTGATAATTTTGGTACCACAGTAGTATATAATATATAATAGTACTTACTTTACCAAGAGCATGTTGCAAAGAAACTGGTTTACCTTTTTGATGTTTAAAAGTAGGTGGGCTCTGACCATCCCAATCTTTTGTTTGTTTAAGACTCTTTAGATATAATAATGTTTTTAAACCGGTCACATAATCGTCGATAAGTGTAAAATCTTGATTTTGAATGGCACTGCAAACCTTTGAAGATAACAAATAGCGATATTACCAATTGATATAATTATATATTAACAATCATTTCCAAACAAAATGATTAGCATTACTTGAAGAATAGATGCTCCACAATGTAAAAATTGCAAAGCAATTTCAGCGGAATCGATTCCACCTATACCAAGTATAGAAAATCCAGGAAGCCGTTTCGCAATAGATGACACAGCTCTTAAAGCTTGTGGTCTGGTTGCATTTCCAGACATTCCACCGTACGTAGTCAATTTGTTATATCCTACAGCAGGCCATGGTATCCCATTAGAATTTAATCCCATTAAACCTTGCACCGTATTAATGGCAGACACTCCATTTGCATTGCCTTCATAAGCTGCTATAGCTATCGAAACGATATCAGTAATGTTTGGTGTTAATTTAATGAAAAATGGAATTTTCACTGCTGCTCTGACCCATCTTGCAATGTTTCTAACTAACTCTGGATCCTACAAAATATTATTGAAATTTTATGATTGACTATTTAACTGATTGAAAAAGAAACAAATTGTTTATACAGACCTGTCCACATGCCAAGCCCATTCCAGATTCTCCCATACCATGTGGGCAAGATAAATTTAATTCTAAGGCATCAGCACCAGCTGCTTCAACTTTTCGTGAAAGTTCTGTCCAATCTGCACTGTTATAAGTGCACATTATACTAGCGATTACAATCTATATATAATACATATATTTCATGATTAAGAGAAATAATAATAATTCATAAAATAATAACAAATCATAAAATTTCCAGATATATAAAAACCTTAGTAGGGAAATCCTTCTTCAGTTCAGTAATACTACGACACCAATATGCTTCAGTCTTTTCAGATATTAACTCAATATTTAAAAAGCTACTTTGTTCAGGTCCGAAATGATGTCGTGATGTCGTTCCTTTAATGATACGCGGTGATACGTTAGTAACCAGATCCTAAAAAGTATATCATATATAATATAAATTATATTTTTTATTATAATAATAAAATATACTTTATCCAACGAAAATGTTTTAGTAACAGCAAAACCCCAGCCAGCTTCAAAAGCTCGACGAATCATTGCACTAGTTGTACAGGGTGGTGCAGATGCAAGGCCAAACGGATTTTCAAATTTTAAACCACACATTTCGACACTTATATCGACTTCATCAATTGGTGTATGGAATTTTGGTAATTGTGGTGTATCTGGAACTGTTAAGCCAAAGGATTCCTGTAAAACATTACAAATAAATATGTAATATAGTACAATGTGTTAGTTTAAGAAGTAAATATGTATGTACCTGTAAATATTTATGAATGTACCAAGCAGCCGTTTTACCATCATTTACAGATTCCACAGTAGTTTGAGCAACACCAGCCAAATCACCACCACAAAACACTCCAGGAACAGATGTGCACATGGTTTTTGTATTCACTATTGGTAAGCCCCATGTATTAAATTTTACTGGTGTCATAGCTTGTTTTACTGTTGATTATTTATTAAAATTAAATTATTATTAACTATTTGTACGTATATTAATTTGATTGGTTTTTGTATCTATATATTACTATTATTATTAATGTTTATATATGGATGCAAATAAATTTATATAAGTTACCATCCAAATCATGTAATCCCGATCCAAAAGCCGAAATAACAAAATCAGCTTTTAATCGAAATATTTGTTCATCATCCTCAACCCAGTCACCTTCGTCGTTCTTTTCAGTTCGACAAAATTCGATGGCAACGATTCTTCCATTACGAACAATCACTTGTTTCGGTGATTGGAAAGGTATAAATTCACATTTCTCTTCTCGAGCCAAATCAACCTAAATTATTACAAACGGATATTAATTTTCATTATCAAATAATATTATTTAAATAATTATTATATATGTATGATAACATATTAAATATTAATTATTACTTACCTCTTCAGGGACGGCACGAATATTGGTAAAACCTTTTCTGAAAACAACATAGACTTTTTTAGCACCACATCTTAAAGCAGAGGTTGCACAATCAAATGCTGTATCACCGGCACCCAAAACTATCACATTTCCTCGAAGATGTGGTAATTCTTCGTTATTTTTACAAGGACACATTCCAGGTTTACTGCCTTTAGCTACAACTGGAAGGAAACTTTTCGATGTATAATATCCTTCGTTTGACGTCAGTCCAGAAAAGATTGTTAATGTTTTAGGTTCTGGAAGACCAATACCCAGAAAAATGGCTTTGTAATTTGTTTTAAAAAGTCCCTGAAACGAATAAAATATTTTTTATTGTTTCTGAATGTATTAAAATGATCGATAAATTCGACCGATTCGCGATAAATTTACCTGGATCGTTAAATCTTTTTCTGATAACGATCTACCCAACTCGATTTTTACTCCAAGATCTTTAACTAGATTTATTTCGAAATCTACTACGTCATATGGAAGTCGATATTGTGGAATTTCGGAAGAACTTAGGCCACCGATGTAATGATGTTTTTCAAAAATTGTTACATCATTGTAGCCTAAACGTGCAAGAAATGTAGCACAAGATAAAGATGCTGGACCACAACCGATCAATGCGATCTTCGTATCGGCATGTGGAACCGATTGATTAGGGATTCGTGTTTGAGGAACGTTCATTTGTTTGAAGATCTATAAAATAAAGAGAAGAAATAGAAAATATACATAAATATAATGATAAATTAAAAATGATAATTTAAAGATAAAATAATAATATATGATGATAAAATAAATATGACAAAATAAATAATATTAATGATAATTCGAAAGTATAAATAAATTAAAATGAATTCATACAGAATATGTTTGTAAAAATGTGAAAATATAAATAAATTTATTAAATTAATCAAAATAATTTTCTCGGAGATCAGATATTTGAAATTATTAAATAAATCAACTCTAATCGTTTCAATCAGCTGCCAACTATTATTACATTTCTTTTTTTTCAAAATTTACAAACATTTATCATAATAAACGATTAATTTAAAAATGATCGAACATCTTTCCTTAGAATTCACAAAATTTTTTTTATATTAATTACCAAATATATACATTTAACATTTTTAAAAATACATATATGTTAATAAAAAAATGTATTTTACATCGGTAGCAAATTGTTGAAGGCCACCAATGTTGATAGGGCCTTCTTCGCTGGCATGAAGATTACAGCCACCAACGCAAAGATCACTAGTTGGGCAGACCATTCCACATGTAAGACCCAAAGGATTATCTGAAAAAATTGCTTTAGCTGCCCCATAATAATTTTTGTTCGATATTGAAGTAATAAAAGATTTGATGTCCAATTGAGTTGGACAGGATTTTTGGCAAGGTGCATCAGCACATTTTAAACAACGTGCAGCTTCTTTTAATGCACCTCTTTCGCTCAGTGTCGTATGTTTGATGTCATCAAAATTTTTTTTAAGCGATAAGCAACTCTGTAAAATGAAATTCAATATAAAAGTAAATATCTTCATTACTTCTCGAAGTAAATATCTTCATTATCTAATCGAATTCAAAATGTTACGATAGTTATTAATTACGTTATACGATAAAAATATTTATTTACATCATAATAAAATAAATATGTCTGACTACTTGAATTTGACGAAGACACGAGATTTAATCACTGATAACTGATAGTTCGTAATAAGTTGTTTAAACTAATAAATAATAAATACATTGGAAGCTCGGTTAAAAACAATTTCAACACAGTGAAATGTTTTATGAGACAAACTTTAAAAATATAGTTTATTAAACTTACGTCACATTTGTCGTTGATATTTCTCTTCCATTTTTGTTTCTCTTTTTTTGTAATTAACGACGGGACAAGATTTGCAAAGGATTTTGTTTTTGGATTTAATTGTAATATATTCTGGAAACATGAATATATTTTAAGAAGTATATTGATAACCATACGAATATATAAATATGGAATGAAAAAAAAAAACATTATTATTAGTAGAAAAAAAAATTATTAATATATATATAAAAGAAAAATATAATTAAAATTAATTGTAATATATTCTAAAAAATTCCATATACGCACAGTATTAGAAACTGTACAAAAAAGTATGAAGTATGCAAAAAAAAAATTATTAATCTATTGCAGACAAACTGTCTAACGTATAAGTGTATCGTCTGAATGAGAAGTTTTCGGAATATTTAATGCAAAAGTGAAATATGCTTGAAGATTCTATTATAACAGTAATAAATTTTGTTATAAGAAAAGAAACTTTTGCAAAATGATAAACAGGATATTAATTAATAATTTATTAACGATTATTAACATTAATTTGTTGTTTTAAAATTCCGTTCAGTATGATATTAAATCATCTTGAATATTGTTATATAAAACTAATAATTAATAAACTAAATATAATAAATGAATTACAGTAATATAAATATAATAAATTGTATAAAATGTTTGAACAAATAAAATGCTTGATTATTAGAGATATATCGTTTAAAAAGAAAGGTCAACGTAAGATAACTGCAGACGCGTAAGTTACGTTTAAAAAAAAAACAAAACTGTTAGAAATTCAATACCAAGATAAGATAAGTTGATGTTAGAAAAAACAATTTAGATTAGAGAGAATGAATTGTTATGTTTGAGTAGATTACAAACACACGTCTAAGGCCAAATCTTAGAACGATAAAAATGCTTAGGCTACTGTTCGCAGACACGCATCTGCAAAGTATTAATATTAAAAATATAATAAATTATTTAAAAGAAAAATAAACTAAAGAAATACTCGATAATTTATACATCATAAATATGTAATTTAGTACTTACTTCAATGTCGGGTATATCTTTGCTAATAAAAACAGACGTAGCCATTCTTTAACCTCTATCTAATGATAAAATACACAGTTGCACTATACCAAAGAAAAAATATTAACACACTTTTTATTTTTTATACCAATTCACTAATAAAATAGTTTTACGTGTTACTGAAGCATTTTACTTCGAGTTACCGAATAATTAAATCTATTGTTATTTAGATCCTAAATCTATTATCGCGAAACGTAGTTACAACTTTCTTGACATTACGTCTGCTGCATGAATGAATTCAAATAGAAATGGCGACTGAAAATTCACTATATACACACATACATATATATATACATACATATACGTACATATATATCACTTATATCATACATGGTATAAACTCCAAAGATAACTCGACATATATGTATACACATGCATGAGTGATGTATCAGATATAGACAAAGAAAGGCATCGATTATGACGCCCATATAATGTATATATATACGTATATATTTGCTTTCTGTTGACGATTGATCACCGGATATTGAAATAACATTTATTAGATAAGGGATTACTTAAGCTACTTTGCGACGAAAGATCAAAAAATTCAATGACTTGAATTTCTCAGTATTGTAATGTCTGGTATCAATGGCAAGATTACATACAGACAAAAACGAAAACGATAGAATCGGACCTCTTGAACATTGCATTCGCAGGTGTCTGGTCTTCAAGAAAGTACGATGTACTACTTGTAGCTTACATCTGATTCGATGTATTTTAATAATTGCATCGAGTCGACCGTTTTTTTCTAGCCGTAATCCGATGATCGACAGGAGTCAGTGATCGCAATATTATAACTTTGCAACATATTGCAATATTGTAACGCAATCTTACAAATTGTAAACGCAGAGCGCATTTTTTTAAATATTAAGATATGAATATCTTCATTGCAAATGAAATGATCCCAGCGCTACCATAAAAAATAAAGGGAACTGGTAAAAATTTAAAAAGAGAAAGAGAAAAAATGATGAGAAGCAATGAGATCTATAATTATTAATGGAACAGATATCTTTTTCCGATGGTCCTTAGGATCTCCAGAGAATATAAAAATTCTTGCATCGACAGAAAATATATCATTGCTGCTACTGTTTCTTTTTCTTTTTCTTATTCTCTCAAGTTTCTTTTCTATTTTTCCTTTTCACGCGTAAATTTAGAGTTTAATAATCCGCGAACGTTTTTGTACTTCAATTTTATAATGGAAAATACAGTTTTTTTTTTTTTTTTTTTTTTTTCTATATGTGCTTTCTTATATAATCTTTCCGACTTTCTACTTGCTGCGCGTCGCATAGACGCTATAATCTAAAAATAAAAACTTACATACGAATCCTGATCTGCCATATCAAAAATATTAAAATTATAATGGATTTAGATATTGGTCGGAATTTTATACATCAGATCACTCATTTCAACTAAACATAAGAATCAACTTAAATGCTAGAAATCAAAACGCTCGAACAAGAAAAGGTTTCTACCTATTTCGTTATTTCACTATAAAATCCTTGATCTATTCGTTCGCTTTACACCCAACTGCCATTTTCTCGGTCCTCCCCTCTTTCACTGTAAGGGATCCTTGACTCTACTGGGCGTAATACAATTTTCTAACGATCGAAAATCGTTTATAGAATTACTATATCTTCTATTCTTATACACCGATCGATATTTCAAAATTATATATCTCTACATGTAACTACAAACGTTATATGTGGTCTTATAATAATAAACCACGATTGTACTTAATTACAGATTAAATCTACCGACTTGTAATTTAAAGTTTCTCTTTCCAAATCGAATAATACATTCACAAACATAGAAGAGATCTATCATTGCATGGAAATCTGTAATTTACTTATTTATATTGTCTTCTATAGTCTTCAATCAGTTACGTGGACGAACGAAAGTCATTAATTAAACGATCTCTCTCTCTAGCGAATTCTATTCAGACTATCATAGATGATGTTCGAGTTATATTTCAATGTTACTAATAAAATATACGAATAAGAAGAAGAATACAAATAAAATAATTACGCTGAATATGGATAAGTATGATATAGAAAAACCGATGCAACGTCGAATCGAACCAAATTTTCATTTAAATGTAAGCGTATCTATTATTTATTATATGGGAACTTGGCCACCACAAGGAAAATACCGTTCGTTGTATATCTTTTGTACGATATGCAGTTTCACATTTATATTAGGAATTTTTTTGTTAACCGAAATAGCAAATCTTATATTAAGTTTGAACGATTTAGGAAAATTAATTGCTGGAGCAACCCTTCTTATGACTAATTGTACCCATGCATACAAGGTTTGTCTTACAAAAAAATATAGTATTGTAGTATTTAATTAAAATTAAAAAAAAAATCATTCATTTTAGATAGTAATAATTCTTTATCGGCAAAAACGTATACAAAATCTTTTAGATATAACGAGAAATGAAATATTTGCTCGACATAATATTAAATACAAATGTACAGTGACTCAATATACTTGGCAAGGAATTTTTCATCATATAGCTTATCAAAGTTTTGGTACAGTGGCAGTACTTTGTTGGGGTTTTACACCCATTGCTGATCTTATTGCTGGAAGATCAAGAAGATTACCAATGGAAGGTTGGTATCCTTACAATGTGACTGTTACTCCAGCTTTTGAAATTACTTCCTTGCATCAGACTGTGGCTATCTTCGTTGCTTGTTTTCATAATGTAGCTATGGATACTTTAGTCACTGGTCTTATCACTGTTGCATGTTGTCAGCTTTCAATATTGAGTCAGATTGTAGCTTCGATAAAGAATTATAAGCAAGTAGAAAAAATTAATATTATAAAAAATATAAACGATTGTTCTCAAGAAGAAAAAAATTATAATGATGTTCCATATGAAACTCTAAAAAGATGTGTTATACATAATAATGTTATATTCAGGTTTGTCTTAACTTATTTAAAATAGAATGTTATATAAAATAGAATATTAATTAATAGAAATTATTAATCTAACAAATATTTTTTTTATATTATATATATATATATATAGTTTCATCAACGAAATACAAAATATTTTTGGTACAATGATTCTCTTACAATTTTTTGTCAATTGTATCATCATTTGTTTAATCGCTTTTAACATTTCACAGGTAAATATTTCATTTTATCTAAATAATCATCAATATTATATCTCACGATTTAAATTAATTTATCGATTACAGATGAAAATCTATATTCCAGCAATTCTGTTTGGTATGCTCATGTATATGTGTTGTATGACTTATCAAATTTTTATATATTGTTGGCATGGTAATGAATTACAATTACATGTAAGTATCATTTTATATTATTAAATATTATTGATAGTTTAATATTATTTTTTCTAAAATTGAAAATAATTACAGAATACGTATGTTAGTACAGCAGCTTATTCCAATGATTGGTGGAATGCTGGGAGTCATTTTAAACGTGCGTTACAAATAATAATAATAAGGGCCCATCGACCTCTTATTTTAAGCGCTGGAAAGGTTTTCACATTATCATTAAATACTTTTGTCAACGTAAGTATATCGATGGATTAGATATTTTTTATAAAAATATAAAAATTAACTATTCTAATCTTTCTACTAGCCCTTTGTAGTATGATGTTACTATTGATTTATTATTACTATATTTTTCTAGATTTCGCGAGTCATCTTTAATGTGATATTTTATTTAGTTTAATAAAACAAATAAGTAGATTATTTTAATTAAAAAAATTGCTTCCATAATATATATGTACATACGTGAAATACATGATAATAAAAATCAGAAATATTAAATAAAAAAAATAATTATATTGCGAAGGGCTAAATTCTTTCTAAACTTCGATAAAAATTTAATCAATTCTAAATTATAGATTTTACGAATGTCTTACTCTATTTTCACGGTACTGCAAAATGCAACAGCTGATTAGCATCTGATTATTATAAGTATACAAATGTGTGCGTGTGTATATATATATATATATATATATATATATATATACAAACATATATAATTGCAATATATCACAAATAACTGTTTTCATTCATTCGAGACTTTTCAATCACGAAGTTATAATTTGTTTAAAAATAATGGATAAATAAAACTATTCAGTCGCTTAAAGATATTCTATCATAACGGCTATTCCTTGACCTCCACCAATACATGCAGAACCAATACCTAATTTACCAGCCTTTCTACGTCTGTAAATAACAGATAAGTAAATAAGGCGATATTTTTCAAAAATAATAAGCACAAACGTTTCCATTTTACTTACCTAAGTTCGTGTACCAAATGAGCGGTAATTCTACTACCGGATGCACCCAATGGATGACCAAGCGCAATCGCACCACCATTTACATTTAATTTATTCAAATCTAAATTGAGTTCTTTGGCGCAAGCTAAAGTCTGAGCACCGAAAGCCTCGTTAATCTGCAAAAAAAATTATTATTATCATTATCTCGCAATATTAAGAAAGTAAAGAAACAAATAATCTGTAATATTACCTCAACAAGTTCAATGTCATCCAGCGTTTTACCTGTAGTTTTAAGTAAATTACGTATGGCTGGGACTGGTCCAATTCCCATAATACTAGGGTCCACACCAGCGACACTGTATCCTACTAAACGTGCCAATGGTACCAATTTTTCTTGTTTAACAGCTTCTTCACTTGCAAGAATCAATGCTCCTGCACCATCACAGACACCCTAAAAATGACGAGAATAATTATTTTAACATTGTCGTTTATAAAACATTAATTAAACATTTAAAATTTCCATTACAGATGCCGAACCAGCGGTGACTAGACCATCCTTTTTAAACACAGGATTTAATTTTGTTAGATTTTCTTTTGTCGTTTTAGGTCTTGGATGTTCATCTACTGAGACTGTTACATCTTGTTTCTTAATTTTCACGGTTACTGGAGCAAGTTCTTCTTTAAAACGACCAGCATCGTTTGCTGAAAATAACATTTATATAATTTTTTATTGATATCGAGTATTATTATTAGATAAATTTACCAGTTTTCCATAATTGTTGACTCCTCAAAGCAAATTCATCAACTTCTGCTCGTGTTATATTATATTGTGCTCCAAGCTTTTCCGCAGTTAAACCCATAGGTAAATTACAATAGGTATCATATAATCCAGCCCAAAGAGCATCCTCGAATTCATGTTTCTGACCTAAAATTGTTCCAAAACGGACGCCTCGGACAACGAATGGTACTTGGCTCATATTCTCAGCACCTCCGGCTAAAACGATTCTTGATTCGCCTGTTAGAATATTCTAAAATGTATTTTAAAAAATTAAAATTCGCCCACATACACACATACATACATATATGTAGGAGAATTTTAATTTTCTATTTTCATTTTTAACTCAAATATATATATATATATATATATATATATATATAAATATATATGACAATGTGTTCCATTGATAAGTAAACTTGATGATTTTCAATTCTCATCCATTCGAATGTGTGTTTCATAAGCATAGTTTAATGTAACAATAATTATTCTTATCGTTATCAACCAACCTGCGCCGCATTAACGATAGATTGAAATCCAGAACCACATAATCTGTTTACTCCTAAAGCGGGTCTGTCTAATGGTATACCAGTTTGTAATAAAACATGACGTGGTAAAAAGGCACCATCTGCAGATGCCAACTATAATATATATTTAATAACTAATTATATAATGAAAAAGAAAGAAAGAGAGAGAGAGTTAATATATTATATTAAATTTTATAAAAATATTAATTATTATTTCTTAATAAATAAAAGTACTAATTGTAAGTTCGCACAGAGACAATATTATTTAAATTTTCTTTAGCGACATAAATAATATTGTAAATATGTACGTACGGTTAATACTTGTCCGAAAATAACGCTATCAATTTTTTCCGGCTTTATACCTGCCGATTGCATAGCAGCATTCGCTGCAACAACAGATAATTCGGTTGCAGTTTTGTTTGTAAAAACTCCACCCATTGTTCCAAATGGAGTTCGCTTTGCAGCAACAATGAAGATACCTGAAAAAAAGTATTTCATAGTTTCATTAATCTTTTGTTTTTATCATTTTATTTTATTTTATTCAATAACCAATCAGTTGTATAATAAATAATAGCAATTCTAATAATAAATTTTACGTATGATAAATTAATTCCATTAATTTTATTATTTCTTATCATTGAAATTATGTTTATATATAATATATTAATTATGTTTAAATCTCTTTCATTATCACCTGTTAAAATTTCGCTTTTATTTTACTATTTCGATTAAATTCGACTATTAAGGAACGACGTATTATTATTAACTTATTTACAAAAACAAAAATTTGTCTCTTTTTTTTTAAGAGAAATAAGCAGTATTTTTGGAAATGTACACAATGCAATACGTTATCGAAAAATAGATGAATGAACAGTGTGTTGTTAACAAATTGGATAAGGGAAGATCCAAAAGATTAGGAAAGATAAGAGATGGATATTTTTCATAATTGAGAGAAATATATCGAAGAACTATTCGATTGAATTTGGCATTGAAAAATTTGACATTGTAGAATATTACAATTTTTATCAGAACGATAAGCATAATCGTAATTATACATTTGTAATTATACTTCTTCGCAAGTACTATAATACATGTGCATGTGAACTTACGAAAAAAGTATAGTTGTAAATAAGAAATATCTTAAATTATTTATTTTTTCCTTTTACATATTTTTCTAACGGTAATATGAAAAAAAAAGAACAAAAAGGTGTGGCTTATTACTATTGTATGAACAAGATATTTAAACGAACAATGTTTTTGCAAATTATTTTGCGAACATCATTTGTAATTATATTGTAATACTTGTTTATTCAATGAGAAATCAATTCATACGAAAATGATGTCGTAGAGTATCATTGAAAAAAATACCGATAACTTTGAAATATCGCAAAAAAGTGACCTTGAAAATAAATTCTTCCCATAAAACTATATATAACGGAGATATCTGAAATAATAATAATCATACTGTATAATTCGTGGACTAATATAGATCATGGAGAAATGGAATCGTTTATATTAAAATTTATTTTTGATAGATAACACAAAAGAATCGAATGAAAAATAAAAAATAATAGAAACTGTTTAGGAATTGACATATGTTCTTTTCTTGTTCTGATTTATCGATTATAGATCTTCTGAAGTAATAATTACTTACCTTTTGTTACGATCGACATTTTGTAATATAATATAATATAATATAATATATAACAATTAAAAATAAAAAATTATCAAAGAACTATTCACAAATGATGAATGAAAAGCACACTGATTATTTTCACTCCATTCGTATGTATTTATCGAATACGTTGTGCTGTATCACCAACAGACAAAGTGGGAGTGGAGCCATTAAAAATGTCAGGAACGACGCAATCGAATTCAGAACCCTAAGTCTTCAATAAGAATTTTTATTTATATTAAATATAATTGGCAATAAAAATAAAGAAAATTTGTTAATTAATATACTTAGAAATTATATTACATTTCTATTAATTTTATTGAATATAGGATTAACACTTTTTCTTTATTATTTATTTACGAATATAATTAAAGAATGCAATTTTATATCATTTTCTTTCTGACGGATTTTGAATTTAATTTCAATAATAATTCGATACATGAATTATAATATTTTACTTTTTTGCATTGTTACACACAACGAAATACTAATAACAAACAGTAATGCAATAATTCTTTTTAAAAATATTATGTTACTTATTCAGTTTAAGATCAATGAAGAAAGGCAATAATAACGTATTTTCTTAAACTAGTCCGATGTTTGCTTTTCTTTTTATGTATAGATAACATAAATTGAACCCTGATTCATAATACTTTGACAATGTCTAAAGTCCAAACCAGCTATTAATACGACACTGTTTATACGTTTACATCTACGATATGTGTTATTATTTAGCGAAACAAATTCTATTTTTCTTTTAATTTTTATTTTTAATGTGATCATAATTTATTATATAAATTAAAAAAAGAAATAGAAATTAAATATTAATACTAATCGCCGCTGTAGTATTGAATCATTGAAAGTTAAATTACATATGTATATTTAAATATCTAAGTGTATACTTGCAGCAGTATTATTTTAGTTTCATACATTTAAAAAAAATAATTAAGGTCATGACACAACACAGGTTATAAACACACTCGAAGTATTTCTTACATTTCTATAGGATACTATTACACCATTAGGATTTTTATTGAATTTTTTACTTTAAACAGTCAAATCAAAGTTCATGCATAAATGAGATAAATATGCATTAAAGTCTCGTAGAAGAAATTTTATAACTTCATTAATACAATAAATTTCAGTCTAAGATATAAAAAAAATAGCTATTAAGAACAGTTTCTTAACTTCATACTATTTTTTTGTAAATGATAAAAGAAATCATTTATATAGTGAAGACTTATTTCATTTTTATTTTATTTTAGAAACTTATTGTTACTCCAAAGAATGTTAATAACAATCTTTTTCTAATTTGGAAAATGTTTCTATATTACTATTTTAGTCAAGAAGTTATATTATAATAGAGTATCTTTGATATTATATTTACATGTAATAAAATAATAGATTTTTGCGTACTCGTATTTATAATATTTCTTTCGTAGACGACTTAAATACTTATGAATGCAAAATAATAAAAAATCGTTATTTAATAATTATTAATAAAAAGCACGAAATTTTATCTATTTGTTATAAGACAATCATCAGGACAAATCGATTGGCACACACTTCTTTTTATTTATCGAGTATTTCAATTTACTCTTGTTACTTTGTGTTTCTTAGAGATATCAAATACAGAATAAAATTATGAAAACATTTTTTTTTCTGTTGCTTATACTATTTTGATAAATACATGGACTAAAATAGAGAATTGTATAATAATAATAGTCATGTAATATCTACATCAATGTCATTTGTTTGTATAGTCTATGTCTTGAAAACATAAAAAGTATAGTAAAAAGTTTCCTTCTAGTGAGACTTCAATAACAATACATTCTATGTTTACAAGGGAGATCATAATAATTAGCTTACAAAGAACTTTCTTATTTAGCCCTCTATTTGTTTGTTAGTATATTCTCAATAATACCAGCTTGTTTAGTACACTTCAATGCCTGCAAATAATTTAACCAAAATATGATACTACGATTTCTTTAAAACTAAAAACTGAAAATTTTAAATATATATACAATTTTTTATTATATATCTATTTATAGAAATGATTTCTATACTTACACACATATAAATTTTATGCATTTGTTCCGCCGCTTGTGAAGAGGAAAAAACTGCTTTCAAGGTACGGCTTGTAGGAGGCTCTAAAGCACGATCAATGGCAGTCCAAATACATTTTTTCCCTTCAAGCTGGAAAAAATAAAAAACAATAAGAAAAAATAACGAAACAATTTACAATGATTTCATACAATTTTTTTCTTTATATCATTCTTATATTTGTTAATAAAAATAAAATATATTACCTGCATTTCGGTGCTCATACTAATAATCGTATTACTCAACATTTCTCCGGATCCATCAGCTTTTAATATTATTTTTTCACCAAAAATATTCATATCATAATATATTGCCAATGTTCCTAAAGCTATCTGTATCCATTTTGTTCCATCATTTGATTTTGTATATAATGTTGCTCTTTTCTCAAAAATTAATGAACCTTCATCTTCATCATCATCATCATCATCTTCATCATCAACATCCTCTTGATCATCGATTTCATCATCGATCTCATCAACACATTCTTGATTTTCTTGCACAATTCCACTGTTATACTTGATATCTACATAACAAATATAGATGCATATAAAACAAAGACATAATTTATTACATATAACTGTAAGATTCAGATTATTATTATACAACTTATTAAAAAAATTAAATTTTATTTCAACATACTGTGAACAATCATAATATAATTCACAAAATTATAAAAATCAATCATAATTCACAAGATATCAAATATACCGGTAAAAAACGAAAACAAAATCCGATATTATCTCGAGAAATATATGTATTTAAGAAATTATATTTTTTTTTTCTTACTATATGAATTTAAGTAAATATAAACAATACAAAATACTTTTTAAAACTAATTATAAATTGAGTAGATAACATTTCCAAACTTACATAATATAATAAAATATATAAATTGTGTGCTATTATATTTGATATTAGTTGCATTAATATTATTAATAGTTCTCTATCATTTAGTGTATACTTTTCAGAAATCATGTAATCATAAATCACTTATTTAACATCTAGGATTATCGTAAATTAACATTTGCACTTAATTTTTATTATTATTATTGTTATTATTATTATTATTATTATTATTATTACGTCAATATAGTTTATTACAAATGGAAAATCTTATTTAAAATAATAACATAAAATTTGAGAAATTACATAGGATAACAAATAAATGAAAAAATGAAATTTGTGTCTTTTTTGTTTATATATTATAAATGAAAATATTAAAAATAAACATAACGATTAAATAGTTGACCATAATTATTATATAAATACATATTATTTTTCGTTAAATATCATTGTGCTTAATTATATTACATATCCATATATCTTTCATTTATTTTTGATCTATAAAAAATATTGGTTTAATATTAACCAAAAGAAATATTGTTACATTGAAATATCTTTATATTATCGCCAATTTAATACAAAATATATTTATTTACTGGAAGGAGATACTATATATCAAAAATTAATCGATTCATAAATAATACAAGCACTGAATATGATATGTAAATCAAAAGAATTTCTTAAATTAAAATAATATTTCAATAAATTGAATAACATTCTGTTCACAAAAAGGTATTATCATCTAATATCGCTAAAGCTATATTATATGCGACTTTTAATATGAAAGTTATATATTAAATGTAAAAATGCATTTCTTAGCTCTCATAACAATTTTATAACGTTTTATTATATGATATTCAAACTAGAAATGAGTAATACTCGATTGTATTATATTATAAAATGTGTTTAATACACATCTATTTCGAAAAAAGTACAATAATTTCAATATGAAAATTTGTAGAATGTCTTACAAAGGCAATCAATTAAATCATACAAGCTGTCTATAAAAACAAAACTTTGTAAATATTATCTCCAATATGTTAATCGTCAATTTAAATAAGGCATTATATGTATTTTTACATTTCTTATATACACTTACATTTACAGTAATGTTATACAATTGACATTTTACAGAATAGGTATATCGCTCAATTTATAAAATTAAATATCGTTATACGTACATAAATTTAATTATAAAACATTCTACATAATAGAAAAAGAAAAAAGAAAAAAGTACTTCATGCAATAAAAACTATAATGAACATCAGTGATGACTATTAAGCAAAAAAATTAAGATTAGCTACCTTGTTCACTTTGTCTTTCACGTAGCGTTTGTTGTACTTCGTCGACAATTTTCTTAAATTCCGCAGCCAAGTTCGAAGTTTTAAATTTAACTGCGAGTTCTTCGACACATGGAGTTTCTTCCGCATGATTCATACCTGCCCATATCCATGCTCGATCCGATGTAGAAAGTGAACGAAACTCTGTATCTGGGTTGATTAGAAAATTACATACAACTTTGTGAACTTGTTCTCTACGTAATAATAATCGATATGATCCATATTTGGCATGATGCAAAATTTTCATTTCTCCAACTCCTCTTTCTTTCCATTCTTTTGTAGCATTATTGTATCTATATAACTTGGCTCTATTACAAAATACTGCAAAGATATTTATTTTCAATTTAGTATGATATTATTAGATATAAAGATCAAAAACTAAAATAAGTAAAGTTAAATCAAATAATTACTTTTTTCTTCATCTTCTTCACCAGTTCGTACTTCAATAGCATCTGGCATTGGAATAATAGGTTCAAAGTGAGGATCGTGTTCCTGATCATTTTCATTTTCACTACACTCATCTTCGTCGTTATCATCTTTTTTATCCCTGTCTCGTTGATCTTGTTTTATTTCTTCTATTGTTATCGATTTACTAGGAACCGAAGAAGTTACTTTGGAACCAAACACAGATAAACCAGTTCCAGCAAAAGAAAAGTTCGGATCTGTGGAAAAAAATTATATAATGTATTGTAATTTTTTTAAATAATTAATGTTGATTCATACCTTTTTTAAAGGCTTCTGTTTGTGGGGCTTTCTGAGCTAAAGCAGAAAATGTTACATTGCTTTGCGTCAGGAAATCACCAGTGTTATCATCCTTGTTAGATGTGTCTTCTGCTAATGTAGAATCAGTTGAACCAAAGGTTAAGTTACTTGAAAATGGTGCAGAAGTATTACTAAATATTGAGCTTGCGGATTTCGTTTCGAAAGTAGGTGCAGTTGATATTGTACTGGGTGTCACACCAAATATTATTGTTGAAACAGAGGTAGTAGCTGGAGGTAAATTACTAAATATATTTTTAAAAATCAATGACGAACTGTTTCCTGTTGTATTTAAAAATGATTTCTCCGATCCTGCATCTACTGATTTTGATGTACCTCCACAAATCTGATTTCCAACATTTTCTAATGGATTTGAATCTATTTTAACTGCAGTTTCAAATAAAGATGTAGAAGATGTGTTACTAGGAATAAATTTTGGCTTGCTAAATATATTCCTACCAGCAGAAAAACTGCTAGATTGTTGATTCGTACCAACTGGTTCACAAATTTTTACGTTACTATTACCAAACCATTTTGATAATGTATTATTTGAATCCTCCGTAGATTTATTAGATTGACCAATTGATCCACTTGTTATCAACTTATCATTTAACGTAGGTTGAGAAGGTGATGCTCCAAATATAAATCCAGTAGATTTCTTGTCATTGAAAGCAATAGATTTGTCTCCAAAAGATAATGAAGAAATATCGAATATATTATAAGTAGTAGGTGTATTTGGTTTAACTGTGACTGCACTTTTTGCGTCAGAATTATCTGATTTTGTTACAAATGAAATTTTAGTAGATGCATTTGTTTGAGCATTTTCATTTCCATTATCTGAAGTTTTAATTTCATTAATGTGTGAATTTATATTCACAGGAGCAGTATGTGTCTTCGAAGTTGAGATTGTTGAACTTAAAGTTCCATTAGTCTTTAATTCTCCTTGAACTTGGAAATCTTCAATCGGTGGTGTACTTGGTTCTATGCATCCTATACATCCTGGGCAATCCTCTTTTTGCTTGTAAGCATAAAAATTCTCTGGCAATTGTAATTTTAAAGCAGCAGCTTTCTCTTCAGGCGTAACTTTTAATTCGTATACAACCTGAATATCTTGAGAGGACTTTGCATTTTGTTGTTGTATTTGTTCATCTTGAACAATTTCATTGTTTGATGATAATTTTTCTGATTTTCTGGCATTATCAATAGCTGTTTTAAAATCTGCGGCAATTTCTGAAGTTTTAAAACGACACGCAAATTGCATGTACTCAATTTCTCCTTCACTGTAATCTGCAGCATTCCACAGCCAAGTTTTTTCATCTTTTGGTTTGAATTCTACTTCTGGTAAGACACAATGATTTAAACATAATTTCAGTACTTGATCTCGTCTCATTATCAGTCTTAATTTTTTAGTTTGATAATGTCTTAATAATTTAATATCACCTAATCCACGTTCCTTCCATTCTTTAGCTACAGAATCATATCTAAATAATTTAGCTCTATGACTATAAAGTATTTCTTCGTCTTCTTCTCCAGTTTTAACTTCTATCTCGTCTGGCATTGGAATTATCGGTGAAAAATGAATATCATCACTTTCAACGACTTCTTCGTCACTGGTTTCTGCACCACCAGGTGATTTTGCTGGAGATTTTGCTGTAAAATTAAAGCCAAAAGACTTCCCAGGAAAACCAAATGTAAATTGCGTGTCTTGAGACGTTGGAGTACTTGGTTGTTGAGTTCCTCCAAATATACTTTTTGTATCTGCACTAGATTTTATTGGTGTGCTAAGTTGCACTTTACTTGCAGACTCATCTGTAGTTCCATCTACTGATTTATTCATTCGGAATGTAAATCCACTTGTTGTATCTTTAATAGATTCTTGAGGAATACCAAAAGTAAATGTAGGTTTTGATTCAGTAGATATTAAACCTACACTGAAACCACTTGTCTTTTGTTTAGGTGGCATAGATGGATCTTTAGGGCTATCACAAGCAACACAATAATTATATGTTTCCAAATTGGAAATATAACATTCCTTACATTCCCATGAACCAGAAGGTTTTTTGAACAGCTGAGAAAGTGGCACTTGTTGAGAAGATGGTGTGGATTCGACTGCTCCAGTAGATACATTAGAAGTTGCAAGAGTAGACGATTCTCCGCATGCTAGACATTTTGATTGTTTACCATCGTTTCTAGTATAACATGCATTACATTCCCAAGATCCTGGAGATGGCTTAAATAATTCTGATAATGGTACTTGTTTATTTTCTGCAATTACGTTTGATGTTTCGGATATTTTTTTATTTTCATATTTTTTCACATCACTAGAAATATTATCTTTTTTCTTTTTCTGTTGATCATTTATAAGTATATCATAGAATTTTGATGCTTGCTCTGGGCTTTTAAATGTTATGGAATATGATTCTAACTTATTCTCTCCCTTAGTATCATAAACGACCCAATTAATAACATTTTTATTTATAGACTTAATATTAAATTTCATTTCTGCTAATACATCTTGATTATAACAGACTTTTGAATCCTCTTCTCTATGCATTAATAAATTCAAATTTCCTGTTTTTATATTCAATATAATTTTCATCTGTCCAGTACCTTTATTCTCCCAATTTTTATTATCTTTGCATTGTCGTTGAAGGGTTGCTTTTTGTTCAAATAAAACTTTTGTTTCGCATTCCTCTTGGCCAGGTAGTTCAGATTTTTGAGTGATACCGCTTGTTGTAGTTGCAACAATTAATGTTGCAGGTGCAGGTGCATGCGGTCTTCTTAATGAGACACGAGACGCTGAAGTCGTAGAAACAATTGCTGCCGTTTGAGACGTAGTAACTGTAGTTACGTCACGCATACCAATAGAAACAGCAGTTGTCGTTGGTTCAGAATATGAGGGAGAGATCGTATTTGATTTTAAGAAAGAAAAACCAGTTACTTGCGTTGTTACAGGCGTAGATACATTTTTGGTTGTTGTCGAGGTAATTATGATCTCAGGTGTTTTGGTGAATTCAGGTTTATTGAATGAAAAACCTACGAATGGACTTACTTTTTGTGTTTCATTTTGTTTCTGGGATGTACTTTCTATTCCAGTAGAAACCGTTTGAATGACGGGCTTTGAAGTGAAAGAAAATCCACCAACAACAGCTGTAGTTGCAGCAGTTTTTTCTTTATCCAACGGTACATTATTTATATTTGTTGAAGTAACGAGAGATGATGAATGATTGTTCTCTCCTTCTGAAACTTTAACATTGGTTGCTGTTTTGTTATCGGTTTCATTAAATACTTTTTCATTAATAGATGTTAAGCTAGCTCTAGCACTATCAAAATGTTGTTTGAATGAGAGAGCTTCTTCTGCAGTTTTGAATCTGATACAAAGTTTCTCAATTTTCACTTTTTCATCTGCAAAATCATTCGCAACCCAAATCCAAGCTTTATCATTATTTGGCATACTAGTTAACTCCATGTCAGGTCTTAACATATGATTTGCACATATTTTTAAGACTTGTTCTCTACGCATCAACAAACGAACTTTCCCTTCTGCATTTTTTAATAATTTAACATTTCCAACGCCACGTTCTTTCCATTCTTTATCCACAAAACGGAAAAGTTTTGCGCGTGCACAATATAATGTAACTTCATCTTCTTCGCCTGTTGTAACTTTAACTTCAGCAGGCAATGGTATGACAGGAACAAAATCTGGTATTGGATCGTGTTCTGGTTCATGTAGTTCAGCAGAACTATTTGGTGAACTAGCTGTGTGTGCTTCGATATTATTGCTTTTTGATGTTTCCGATAAGGAAATATTCGCTGGTGTTGATGTAAGTGTTGCAGGCAAAGGAGGTAAATTGACAGTTGTTGGAATAGTAGCTTGAGATGGCATAGAGATTTGATAACAATGTGGAACATTCTGTGATTCTGTAGTATTTGCAACAGTAGAAATATTTCCCATTCTATATTGAGCAGGGATAGTAACGCTCAGAGTAGGTTGCACTAATGGTACTGTAGTTGGTAGTGTATCTGAAGTAGTTATTACAACATTTACAGGTGGAGATTTCTTAGTAGAATTATCTTTTATTATAGTTTGAGGCTTCGTCACTTCAATTTTCTGCATTGGCATTTGCAATGATATATTTGTTGGAGGTGGTATAAGATCACTCAGTTGAGTTGCCAATCTTGATGCAGCAAACAGACCTTGTTGTAACATGTCCGGTACCTTAGGTCGATTAGGATACAGCATAGGCATTGGATAAACATTCGGAGGATATAAAGGTGGAATTGCTTGTGCATTTGGATCAGTAAATGGTAGAGTTCCTTGATAGTAACCCTGGAAAGCTGTTGCTGGTGGATACACTAATGGTGAATAAGGATGTCTATGAGATGGTGGAAACATATTTCCAGAAATGGAAGATGTTGGAGCTGACTGATTGGTTGTATAATTTATATCACCATAATCTTCTTCTCCAAGAACATATAAATCGTCTTCTATATTAGGATTAAAATTAACTGGTTGAACACGTTGTTTTTGAGAATCTTTTCTTAATTCTGCCATTTCTTTTGTTAATTCATCTATCTTTTCCATTATCATTTTATTTTGTTCTATGATTGTTTGCATAACAGTATCTCTAGCATGCATCATTTGACGTATCTGAGCATCAAGCCGTTCAGGACTCGGGCGTGCTTCCTAAACATACAAACAGTTTTAAAAACTATCTCACTCTCTTTATATATATACATATATATAATTTTTTAATTATATTGTATATATATATATATATACATAAAACTTATCAAATTACCGTGCGATTCCTTGATAAATCCATAATATCTTGATGTTGTGGTCTACAAGGTGTACTAGATTGTTTTGGAGTACGATGAGTATTTTTTTGTGGTGTACTTAATATATTCACAGGAGTGCCTAATCCAGTTAATGCAGATATAGGTACATTCGTTATAGGATGATCAACGCCACTATGTGCAGGTGAATAACTTTCATCTGATAACACATCGCACTCATTTCTACTTACTGCAATATAATTACATAAAATATATTATAAAACTAGATAAATACTATGATACGAACAATGTAAATACAAAATCCTATTCTTAACTCACAGTCTCCTTGTGATAAATCTGGATCAATCCTTTTTAATTCATTTTCTATAGCTGAAATATGTATACACAGTTCCGAATCTAATGGATGTTTCAGATTCATTCCTGGACTACGTAATCGATCTAAAGTAAGATAATAACAATTTCTAGCTTTCGAAAGCATAATGATATGCTGTGATCTTATTTCTGATGTTAAGCTTTCTCTAGGCATAGAACCGACTATTTCATCAGCAAGCATTTTATAAATCTATTTCAAACAAATTACATTTTATTTTAAATAAATTAATAAAAAAATTAAAAGGAGTGAAGAAAAAAGTCTTACTTGTCCTTGCTGAAACGTAGCTTCTGGGCATTTCAATACTTGCAATGCATCAATTGCTTGCTCATATTGTTTATTCCGTACAAAGCGTTGAGCCAAAAGTAATCTACCTTCTTCCAAAGCGTTAGTTAATTCTGCATTACTCATGTTCTTTCTATTCTTACAAATAAGTTAAATATAGTTACATAAATAAACTGTCATATACATTTACAAAGAATAAAACAATGTTTTAATTACACAAACAATATATACTTACCCTTCATAATTAAATAATTTAGAATTTGTTACACGTATAGTTTGATTATTTTGCAATCTTTCAAGAAGAGGTATAACAGTTGACCAATAAAGTTCATATCGAACTTCTAAGGCCATAATGTCAAGATGCTCTGGATCTTTTTCTTTTAATATTTTTACCTTAATTAATATAGAATATATTATAAAACTACACTTCTAGATATTTTTAATACAAAGTTAATATAAAATTAATATTAATAATGAAAAATTAATGAATATTTACCCTATGATAAAATAATCGTGCTAAATGTACCAGAACTACTGGATGCAAACCATGATTGCCGATACAACGAACAACTTCTAAACCTCTTCGTAATTCTTGTCTAATTTCTCCTAAATCTCCTTCTAATGTCTCTTTTCTAGAGTACATTTTATATGCATATGACCACCTATGAAGGTAAACTCATTTATTTAAACAGTTTGCAAATATTAATAAAGATAATGAAAGGAGATTATTAATACCATTTCTCTTGTGCAGATGTACAAAGGGAACTAGTTAGATCTGCTGGTAGAGTAGGAAGTCTTTCTCGAGTTAAGAAACCTCTTTGTTGCTGATCTTCAACCATTACAGCAGCACATAAAACTAAAAATAAAAATATTTTATATAGATGTTTCTTATTTCAACCACATTATCAATAGATTACAATTAACGATTAACATAGTATAATGTTAGTATAATTACTTTTACAACTAACCTGCAGCATTTAAAAATGCATCAATGTCTAATCTACATAATGTGTCAGGACCAGCTTGATTTAGATTATTAACAGAAAATTGCAATTCTGGAAATACATGAGAATACTGTTGTGGATATGTCTGATCCTTCTTTTGAGTATTTTGAAGTCGACTCCTAATACCAAGCCAAACATGATGATGTAACGAATCTGGCCATACTTCTTCCGAAACTGAAATAAAACTTAATTACAATAATTTTTGAAATTACATTTAGTCGATTAAAAAAATAAAATGTACCTTCATCATAGCGTTTTAATTCATTTGGTAAACACAAACGAAGAGGTGGATTAAAAACTGTATGATTGCAAAAATATGAAGTTTTTATATGTTGTTGATACAGTTTGGATACAAAACTTCTCTAGAAATTATTATAAGCATGTAAATAAGAAACATTAATAACATCAACTGTTGTAGTTATATACTAAATAAGATATTCATAATACCTGATAAATTCTTTCTCTCCATGCTTCTGTGAAGAAAAATGTATCAATCTTATTCATCAGTTTCTTGACATTATTTCTTGCACAATCTTGAAGAACATTACCTAAACAAGATGAAACATTTATAAAATAATTTTCATACTTTGAAGTCAGTAATAGTTCATGCAAAAACATACCAGCCTGACTACATCTATATGACCCTTCTCTATACCAAACTGAAACTAAGTTTTTAAATTGATCTTTCCCATGAATAGCCCATGAAGCTGTAGAATCTATTGGATGTACATGTAATGCAAACAAAAAAAGAACTGCACAAAGTCGACTTGCTTCATCCCAACTGCCTTGTTCTCTTTTAGTTTTTCGTAATAATAGACATGCTAAATGAAAATGCAATTGACCCCACATATGTGTTAGCATTTCTTCTGTGTACATTGGATAACCAGACAAATTTTGTGATTTAAATTCAGTCAAAACTTGATCAAAACTGAAAAAAAAAAAAAAGAAAAAATATATATATAAAAATGTGAAAATAATTTATAATGATAAAATTGTAATAAAAAAATTATAGCAATATTATATTATATAATGTTTCAGTAATAAAAAATAATAATTTTTATCAAACTTTAATATTTTTCTATTATTATTTTCAGCTAAATATAATTCATTTTTATTGTGACATACTTAAATACTGCTTGTGTTGCTTCCGGTATTGTTTTAGTTGTTTCATTGCCATGCTCCTTCAAAGAAAGTGCTGCATATCTTTCTAACGTGGATATATAAAATACCCAAAATGACCAATCATCCTGTTTGCTTTTTTTGCATTTTCCTAATAACTCGCTGAGTGATTGATACCACATAATGCTATTTCTGTGGCAATATGTTGTTTCCACATTAGCAGCATGATTATAAGCATCATTGAATCTTTGCTTTGCCATATAATACTTAATTAATTTAACACGCAAGTCGACATCTGTTGGCCTGATGGATAACTCAGCTAAAAAAAAAATGATTATAATGAATAATTTAAAAATATTATATAACATATTTACAATCTTTAGAATTAAGGATTATATTTTTTTGAATTTTTGCTAATATTAGTTTAAATAAATAATACTTTAACACTTACATGCAATTAAAGCTTCGAGATCTTCACTACTATCGTTTGGTCTTTCTGCCATTAACATCTTTTCTTTTAGTTTGAAAATTATAGGATGATGTGGAAATTGTTTATCAGCTCTCTTTACCCAATATCTAATACGATTAACGTCTGTACCAGTATCCATATCAACCAATAATTCACAAACTGATATAAAATAACAAAGAAATTATTATAGTAATTATCTATTGTATGAAGTATTATCGTTATATTACTAAGAATATACCTTTTAAAACCAAATCATTTTGACTTGCATCTAATTCAAGAGATAATTTATATTGATTAAATGCTGCTTCTTTTTCTCCTAACGCTTCAAGAGTTTGACCTAATAACTTATGTGCGCCTGCTGATTCTTCTCGTACTTCCAAGTAAGAAGACACATATCTCTTGGCAGATTCATAATCTCCTACTTGATAATATAATTTAGCTATACTATAACAACGGTATGGTTTCTGTAAATAAAAAAATAAGTTAATCTTTATGATAGAATTTAATAAATTTAATAATTAATTACTCCTTTTTAACAATTTCTATAGATGGTCTAATAATAATATTAATATATCAAATAATCAAAAATATCAATATAAAAGTTATTTAATTCGAAGATGTAAAGAATAATAAAGTAATCGAAACTAAGATTATTTCAAAGTTATAAATGTCTCGCGTTATTATATTAATTTAAAAAAAAATGAAATGATATTTTAACAAAGAACAATTACCATAAGGACTACATTCTCATAGGATATCAAAAAATTCTTTGTTATATCTTTTATAAAAATATTTACAAAGCAACAGATAGATTTTATTATAAAAACGTTTCTGATGTTAAAATTTTAGAAAAAAAATGACCTTGAAATGATCGGTTTCTGTAACTTGATTTGCTTCTTCAAAGAAAATAATTTTAATAAAAAAAAAAAAAAGAGAAGAAGAAAAAATGTTTGGTATATTTGAAAAGAATATTACTCAAACATGATAATGTTAGGGAGACCACACTTATTCAAGTTTTTACGGAATAGGTTATGAAGATTCATATAAAAGATACTATATCAAAGTTAAAAGATCAATACAACGTAATTAAATATATTAACTAAAAGAACACCGTGTTTCAACATGTGGTAACTAGAAAATGGGTTCGTATTGTTAAAAAATTGGAATAATTCTTTTCTAAAGAAGTTAATCACTTAAAAACGTTACGAGTGCGCGCCTCAAACGTAACAAAACGGTCATTCATTTTACACGGTCTCCCCGTGCTAAAAACAAGCCATACCTCATTGTCGTTTTTCAGTTTACGAAAAATATCTTGAACGTGACGATCAACGTCTTTTTTCGACCGAAACATGTTTCAGGTCACTACAATGCGTTTTCTTTCACAAAATTGCGACAGATTATTATAACTAGCACTTTATTAAGGTATAGTTCAAAACACTAAAAAAACCTTGATGCGAGGTGCCGCTTTCTACAACGTAAATCTCCTCTTTCAAACGGTTTTCAGTGATGCCACGACACTAGATGAGATATTTCTAGTATCGTAAACTCTTATCGCTAGAAATATTTTCAAAAATACTAGTGATAGCTTAATGTAAATGTACATGAGTACAGGCCCTTAAAGTAAATTTAATTTTTTATTCGTATTTTTTAAATAAATTAATTGTGTATTATGATATATATTTCATTTAATTTTATCTGTTATATTTGATATAATCATTGTAATCTAATAATTACAGACATTGTTTTTTGATATTTTACATTTCGTTTTAAACAAATGAACGTTTTCTTCTTGGATGCTTCAAACAGTGGTTCACAACTTTATATCGTACTTGTGATAAAAATAATATAATTAATACAGTAATAGACCTCTAATATATGTAATTAATAAGCAAATGTTATTAATAGCTTTTGTATTTTTTAATTAAATGTTGATTACTTCAACTAATCAATCGACTTAAAACAAAATATGAAAATGAAAGTATCGTCATATTCAATTTGCCAACCACTGTGTAATTCCATGTTCTATATATATACATATGAATCAACTGAAGAACGTAAGATTTACACAATATGTAATATATTTAAGAAAATTCTTGATAATTATTTATAATATTTCGTTAATAAATATAAAATAGATTGTATTTGTAATATATCATATTATTTCTATAAGACAGAAAAGTACAACACTGATTAGTGTTGTATCACACGGATCAATTGTCAGTGAAATAACTAATCAAAATAAAATTTTAAAAAGATATTTATTTGCTCTACTAACAATAGTAATTAAAATTAATCGAGAAGGAAAAATTAGTTTTCGGATATTTCTTCAATTGGTGTTATCATAATTGTTCAGATCAAATGAAATCATAAAAATATAGGATGATATTTGATTCGCTTAAGGCAATGTAGAAACTTCCGTTTCAGTAGCACAGCGGTTGCTACGCTCCATAGGTGAGAGTAGTTCTGTTAAAGTTTTAAGTAATTGTCGTAATTTTCCAACAGGATTTCGCAAGAAAATCGTTTCGAAGGTAATTAAAATAAATTTTAAGTAATGTTTCATTGCAGATGGCAGATCATCGAGAAGATACGCTCGGATCTACGGCAGCTTCGCTTAGCGTTGATTCGATGTGAAGTCGAACTTTGATCAAGTTTCGTAGGTCCACATCGTAATCGTGTATAAGAAATATTAAGAGTTTCTTATGCACTGCAGAACATATGTTTTCCATAAAAAGGATATAATTTTTAATCAAAATGTGAGTGGCTTTACCTATTGTCCAGAAATATTAAGATGTTGATATTTTTTTCTTTTTGCAATTATAACAAAAGGGGCGGGGCATTTCTCTTTCTCTCTCTCTCTCTTTCTCTCTCTCTCTCTTTCTCTCTCTTTCTTTCTCTCTCTCTCTCTCATCTCTCTCACATACACATTCAACAATAAAGAAAGAAACGATTAATCACGGAAGTTAACGAAATCTTATCAGATTTTCAACATCCGTTTCATTGTGTTTTAAATGAAAAAGTAATGCTTGAAAGAAATATTCTATACAAGGTGCTGTAATCGATAAGTGACGTAACATGAAGCAAAGATAGAATATTATTTTATATTCGGGGATTAATAGTGTTAATCATGCAGTATATAAGCTATAGCAAGAAAAGAAGTAAAAGTGTTAGAAAGTGTTAGTTCGTATATGTAGAAGAATCGCGAATTGATCGAAATTTTTCTACCAACGTACGGTTACGGCGTGCTAAAAATAGAAATAGTGACGCAAGCGATAAGGTGGGGTCGCATCGATCATTGGTCAACGTTGTGTTGATATCGAGCTTCTGATTGGTTGACATTATATATGATGAAAGTGGGGGATGCGTAGAATGACTGCGCAACAAACCTTTCGCCAGTTGGATACCGAGTGAGCAACGTTTGCTTGAAATACGTTTCTTGTACCTGCATCTTTGCAAAGTCCATAGTTGATAATTTTCATATTTAGATCATTTATTTTTATTAAGAAATGATTATTAACTATAGATCATTAGAAAAAATCAAAATTTATTAGAGAATTTATAATTTTTAATACTTTTTTCGTGGTAGAAAGTAATCCGTATGGGTCGATCAGTAAGACCGATGCCAGGAAGATTTTTATAATACGCCGATGGATTACTTTCAAATATTGAGGTAGCAATCGATACGCGTCAACAAATTATTCGATAACATTACTAATACGATAATAATCCGTCTCGAGTTAATACTTCTGTAGTCCTTGTAATCAGTCATTCCGTTCGTGTTAACGATCGACAAAATGGCGGTGAAAGCGAGCGTGTTCCATTGACTCACCTATGTGAATTCCAATGTTCTTTTTTTTTTCTTTCATTACAGATATACATCATGATCCTATGCTTACTCTTCGAAATTCATTAATCCATCGAGGGTAACTACAAAATGGTGAGTCGATTTATATTTATAAGCAATCGAATTGTATGAGCTTTCTTAAAATGGCGGATAACATTTCACTTCCGTAATATATATATATAACGTATATAATATATATATATGTATATATATATATCGAATTTTTTACTGGCATTGGGAGAGAAGGAGGGGAATAGTAGATAATAGATCAATAACCTTTGTATTAGAAATGTTACTTCAATTATATATATATTAATTGTTTCATATTTCAATTTCGATTAAATCATTACGTTGTTTTTTTTTTTTCTATCGTTTAATCACAACTGAATGTATTATCTTATAGATGATGTATAATATTCGCTTTTCTTAAATTTTTTATCACCATTAAGTATTTTCTAACTCAGATATATAAAATATATTGAACGTTTCAAAGTAGAAGTACATAGGTTAGTACATGTAATTAAAAAGTTTTTTTAAAAATTGGATTACAATTATTAATTATGTATTATATATTTTTAATGTGTGATAGCATGTAAGACACACACGTGCTCATGATTTGTGTATGATGTGAAAAACAAAAACATGCAAGAATAAATGAAATAGACTTTGAACCATTGAATGGTCTTAATCGATGGGCCATACTTACTGATATGAGTCTAACATTTTTATATAAACTAACTATATTCCTGATATATATGTTATTTACAATTAAGATGAAGAAATTATACATTGAACGTTGTGTTGTACTATTTAATTTATTAGATTTTTTTACAGATTAAGATTATACGATTGATCTATTAATTAGTGTATTTAATCATAATCGTCTTTAATCATCATTTAATCTATAAAAAAAAGATGATGTTAATAATAGTGATATTTATTTCGTTTACAGCCACGTATAGACCCATTGTCACTACTCAAATGTCTCAGTGTTTTACTGGGTCCAACAGGAGGTATTAAAAGTAAAGAAGAAGTTAACCGATTAGCTAACCTAATGACGAAATTTTCAAAGAAATTGGTTTCCAAGTGCATTTACATACAAATTTTAAAAACCACTAACACCGATTTGCTTAGTCAGTAAGTAAAAAAATTTTAATAATTTTTATTAATTTCATTAATAGTAGCTAATTTTTCAATCTGTAGAGTTATACAAGTATTTTAAAACATGTTCATATAGAATATCTTTTTTTCTTATTTGACTGATTTATTTATATCTGTATTTGAATATTCTATTGTTTAGTAATAGTCTATTATAATGTTCTATTCTCAGTTTATTTACAATAATTATATATAGCATGTTGACATACACATATACTTTGTTGTATTTGTGTAAAATATAATTACATGCAAAAGTAAATAAGAGACCCAAAACCATTGAACAGTTTTATTTAATGAATTGTACTTACTGATATGAGTCTTACATTGATATACTTATTAAATTTTTCATTAAATATTATGAATATTTGAGTTCTTAAATTTATGAAATAACATAAAGTAATCATTATAAAATGATTATCTTTATTTCTTTAATTATTTGAAAATGCATGCAGATGTTATCAAACGAATATATATTTGCCCTTAGATTTATGGCTGCCGGTGGATGGAATCTTATTCATATGTGGTTGACTGATGGTATTCTTGCTAAAAACTGGGCATTAATTCAAGAACTTTTGGAACTCCTGTTATTGTGCCCAGTGGATGTAGACAGATTAAAAAGTAACAATTGTCCAAAACTTATTAAAGGTTTATCAAAAGAAGGAAGTCATCAAGGTGTTAGAATATTAGCTAGTCGTCTTGTTGAACAATGGCTGAAGATAGTAAAAGGTGAAGTTGCACCAAATTCTGTACCGGCCCATATCATGACGATACCAATACAAAGTAATAGTGCTACAGCACAAGGTTTAATAATTCAATCAACTCAGCAACAACCACAACAGCAACAGTATTCTATCAATAGTGGTATACAAAAAGGCACAGACGATGTGGAAAGTGTTACTGTACACGTACAAGATTTGCAGTTTACACAAAGTCCACAGTCCATTATTACAACGACACAAGTTCAACAGCAAGTAGAAGAACAACATTTACAAGAAAAACATCCAATGCAATTACAAGTTGTTAGTAAACCACAACAAACACAACTTCAACAAGCTAGTCAACTTTCGACAAAAAAACAGTCTTTTGTTGTAGTGTCTTCCCAATCGTCTGTTCCTTTATATAAAATTACAATAAGGGATGGGAAACAAGTCCTTACAAAAGTAGAAACTGATACCACCAACATAACTTCAAATAATACAACTTTAGAAGTTAATGGAGAAGTTAAAGACACAGTGTTTTCTTTAAAAGAAGATGAAGAAAAAACAAAAATTCTTGAAGGTAGTGAAGGAGTGCACAGTGAAAAAGACAATATGACAGAAGTGCAACCTGAACAATCTGATCAAATCTCTAGTGAAGTGAAGCAATCTACAATTAGTTCTAAGGACAGTACTGAGACTGGAATTAGTAATGTTAAAATAATAGACAATAAAGATAGTAAAGATATTGTTTCAAGTGATAGCAATAAATCTAGTGACAAAGAAAATCGGGATTCTCACAAAAAAGACGATAAAAAATCAAGTAGTGGTTCAGATAAAAAAAGTGGTAATCATCATCATAGTTCATCATCCTCATCTAAAAGTTCTTCTAAACATGGCGCAAGCTCTAGTTCACATCGTAGTAGTTCTACGTCTCATCGTTCTAGTAGTCACCGTTCTTCATCTAGCAGTACATCAAAGAGTTCCACTTCTAAAGATAAGTCTTCCAGGGATAGAGACAAGCATCACTCCAATTCATCTAGTAAGCATAATTCCAATAATAAAAATAAATCTGAGAAAGAACGGGAAAAAGAAAAACAAAAGAAGGATCAAGCAGAGAAGGATAAAGCGACGTTAGAAAAAGTACAAGGTCAAATCTTAAGTTCCAAGTTAGGAAAAATACCTAAAAAGAAATCTGAAGATAGTAAAACAAGTGATGGAAGCAAGAAAATAATAACAGATTCTCGAGATAGTTCTAAAGAAAATAAAGATAAAATCGAAGGGAAAAAGTCTGTTATTGTGTCGGAGAAAAAGAATATTTCCATTTCTATCGAAAGCAGAAAAAATACGCAAGACTCAGCAGCAAGACCGAAGACTGTCAAAACGTTTAACTCTAAGTTTAGGTCTACGGGTCTAGAAGAAGAAGTAAAACCTCCACCTCCCAGATCAGCAAAAAAATCGAGCCCCGTCGTTGACAAGAAGATGATGCCTCTTCCAAAGCTGCCAGTTTTGAAGAGACCTTCTCCACTGAGAGAGGTACTTGCACCATCGGATAAGAGAGCCAAGCTGTCCTTGGATTCTCCAACTACACCCCCAAGCGATGAGAAGAAAGGAGGCATTAAATTGATACCACCAAAACCAAAACGTAAGTATATATCAGTATCTCAGATGCTGTGTTTGATAAAATATTATTATGCCTATATTTCAAAATGCAAAAAAAAAAAAAATAGGCATATTGGTAGAGAAATATTATCTGGTCATAGAAAATTATTTGCCGATGTTCTAAGGTTTAATCGATTTAAAATATTTAGCTTCTCTTTTGTTTTTTTCGTTATCAAAATTTCATCTCCATTTAATTTACTATTATGTATATACTTTTTCTCTTTTATATATAATATTTTCACTTCATGCATTTATTTCGTTGATTTTAAAGTAACACTAAATTAGTTACATATTTATAATTAAAAATTTTTATTTTTATTATAATTTAATACTTTCTTTTACATATACTTCTCTTCTCCTCACTCTGTATTTATGAATTGGATTTTTTAAAGTTAATTGTTAATTTTTTTTTCTTTTTTCTTTTCATGTTTCAAAACTTTATATATGCAATAAAAATATACACAATATTATACTTTTATTGTTACTTTACAACAATTGCTTTTACATATATATTGTGCAGTGCATTAAAAGATTATTTTTTGCTTATCTTGTGTGAATACTTTAGTTACATTCCAACTAATTTTAACTTATATTTTAATTGTTCTGTATCTAATACTTTCCAAATAGTATTAAGGAAATGCAAAAAAAAAGTGAGACCTAAGAGGTATATTACGAAAACTAACTAAAATTTTTTTATTTGGTGCTACTTATGCATAAATAAACATTTCATCTAACAATATACACTACCTCTGAACATCGGCATAGTACATACTATTAAGAATTATTACTAACTCTTCAATATTGAGTTTGCAGGTGGATGCCTCCAGGAAAGATACATCCAGACAATACTTTATATAATACTTTATATACCAATGAGATATCAGTATTTTATCTATCTAAATCATTCCTTTCAATCAATTCTTCTGTCTTTCTTTCTTTGTATTTCTTTTACTTTTCTTTTTATTTTGTACATCATTAATTAATCGTTTCTTACAGGCATTTTTCAAAACTTGTATTTTTTAATGCCACCCTATACTGCTTCCCTAAATATCAATATTAGAGTCTTATAGAAGATTTAAGAAAGTCAGTATTCTACTTCTGTGGAATTGGATTATATGGATCTCTCTCGTGCTTTCTCTACATATAATCATCTTCATCACGTTAGAAGAACGAAGAAATTAGGATCTCCTCGACTTCAATTTATTTCGTATGTTAAGAAGATTCAGCAGGTAATCTTCGTTAAAAAATATTCATTAAAACAGTTTTATATATATATATATACATACACGTAAAATCTAATGAACGACAAGTGCCGTGCAATAAAATAATGCGATAATATAATATATATCGATCATTTTCGGAGAACGATCGAACAAAAGAGAAAAAGAAAGAGATGAGAAAAAATAATAAGTCACGTGAAATTCTCTCCATAAAAACAAACAAATTTACTAGATAAACGTATAAAGTTTTTCCGAAATTTAATTTCTCGGGTGTGTGTTTTAAAACGTTCGACAATGAACGAGCACCGATGCGAGTCTTCTTCAGGATAGTACTAAATCCACCCTAGGTAAGGCAACAAACAACTTTTGTCTGTCCATACTTCTTCCCTTGTACATGTACACCCTATTTAAGCATTTTAAATAAATTGATCAGAAATCTGGAAATATTGAACTCTTGGGTTTCTGCTATATATCTTGCTCATTGAATGCTTGATAAAGCAAACACTTACCGTGGGCCCATCCAGATTTCCATCCTCTCAGTTAAAGTATAATCAAATAAAATGAGAAGGTGTAATTACAACATTTTATTCGAACTTTCGAAATGGTGTCGCTTAATATGAGAAAAGTAAACATTACATAATGTCATTAAATTAAATTAAAAAAAATAATGTCTGAAATACTTTTGCTATATAAAATACATATTTATGACATTTTTTTCATCTGAAATGTGTTAAATAATGTAATTTTATTTTTGTTTTCTTGTTTTCACAATGCTTTTTGATTCAAATATTGAAGTTTTTGCGATAAAATATACTACCACACACCCACACGCACATACATATATATATATATATTTATTTTTAAAATATTCTTTTTAGAAATGTTTCCTCTCAATAACAATTTCTATTTGTGTATACCAATTGCACTTTATTTAAATGAAATCGTAATCTCGCTGTACTCTCGGTCAAGGACAACGAAGTGATGAAATCAACGTTACTTGATTGTAAGTTTAAGAAAAGGATAATTAGTTGATTTCTACGTTTTAAATAGGCGACGAAGATAAAAATAATGATTCCCTTAATATTGCTAGTCCATTACGACACCATTTCGAATTTTTTTGTTTTTTTGAGAAAAAGAAATAAAAATATAATTATGGATAGATAGACAGATAGATAAAAAGAAAGAAAGAGAGAAACAGAGAAATATAGACACAGTAATGCAATACAGTTACGTTTCTCATTATTATTTAATTCAAAGCATACTCGCGGACAATTTGTCGGTGCATATAATTGAAAGAAAGAAAGAAAGAGAGAGAGAGAGAGAGAGAGAGAGAATCGAAATTTGTTTGGGACGGGTAAAGTCCCGAGCCTTGTTGAGAGAGAGGGAGAGCGAAAAAGAAGAAAAGAGTGGGAGCGAGAGAGAGAGAGAGAGAGAGAGAGAGAGAGAGAAGGCGAGAAAGGAGGAGTATGTGCGTGAGATAGAAAAATGAGAAGGATGAGAGAGAGAGAGAGAGAGTAAGAGAGAGTAAGAGAATCGTATGCGTGCGCGAGCGAATGAGAAACGAACAAAATCGATGTGAGAAAAAGAAAAGAAAAAAAAATAATAACAAATTAAAACAAAAATAGCGTTTAATGATGTGTCGATCCTTTGTAATCGAACGCATTAAATATATAGATATATATATATATACACACACATTTAAAAAGCACAAAAATTTGAAGCTGCATATTCGACGCCCTCAAGAGGGCGAAAGAGGAGCCCTTAGGATCAACGGGCCTTTTTAACTACCTGTAACCCGATGATGTCTCTGTTGTACGCCTCTGATGACGACGTCATCGGCATGGTGATATTGTGGCCTTCTTCGTGCTCTGTGGTCACTTATATATTTTACAAAATATTTGAAATAAAGAAAAAAAAAAAAGATAAGCAGACAAAAGGAAAGAGAAAGAAAAAACAAGATTCGTTTTGTATTACGGGAATATAATTGGACAGGGATAAGGGCAGAGAAGCAAAATTACGCGAATAACACATTTTATATATATATATATATATACGTATGTATGTATATATATACATCTGATATATATATATATATATATATATATATATATGTTTAGGTATGCGACAAAAAAAGAAAGAACGATTTATATCGTTAGAAATGCAACGTATACTTTTTGAAAAAATATATGCACACGGCAAGAAAAGAAATAAAAAAAAATCAGAATGTTACAAATAATATCCACGATCTTGTTACAGTACGAAAAAAAATTGAGACGTATTTTAATCTAGTCGCGCTTATTGGCTCATTAATTATCATTAAAAAGCGTGCTTAACGTTTGCTTCGCATTGATTTGAATATTCCGAATTATAGCTCCTTTCTTATATGTCTCTTCCTTTGGCGCGAATTTAAACATCTTAAAATATAAAACGAGATAAAAAAAAATGCTTCTCACGTGTACTCGTTGTATTTGGGCAAGATTAGTATATGCATCAAAGGGCCTTGCCAAAATAAACAAATAGTTGTACAGCGAAAAAATATATATATATAATTCGTATCGCCGTCGTACATCGTCATCGTTTTCTTCTTCGTTATATTTTTTTTATTGTCATGTCAAAATTTAAAAAGAGAAACTTTTGCAACGTGTGAACGCGTAAGGGCGAAAAGAAGAGAGAGGGAAAGAGAGGGAAGGTCGTTCGAAGGGAGAGGGAAAGAGAGTAGTAGTGGGGTGGTGTTGATGGTGGTTGTTGGTGATGGTGGTGGTGGTGTATAGTGTCGGCGCGATGAGGAATTGCGCAATGACGCGCGGCGCTCTCGGTTCGACTCGGAAAGGTTCGAAAGCGGGCGGATGTTTTTGCGACGTTGTCGCGTCGCACTTCACATTGCGCCGCGCGCACCGTCGGATTCTCTCGCGTTTACTTACGTACGAGAAACAACACTACCTTCGCATATTTCTATTAACCGTGCATCGCACGTTGCGCTTCGCACGTTGCATTTCGCACGTTCAAGACTCGTTAAATAATTATTTTAAGCATCCCATTTCTTTTTCTCTCTTCTTCTCTTCAATTTTTTTTTCGATATTTTGACAAATTTCTTCTATTTTTTTTATTTTTTCCTTGTCCCTTTTGCTTTTTAATAGGAATTAATAAAACTAATATAGATTTAATTTGTCAACGGTTTTTGAAAAAAAAACAAAAGACGAAATATACGGAGATTATTATGTGCGAAAAATACTTTTCCAGCCTTTTTGAAATTTGCGATCTCTTGTTCTTTATATATATATATATATATATATATATATATATATCTTTTTCTTTCTTTTTCGTTTATATAATAATTATGAAAGTTATTTATATTACTGCGTTATTGTTTTATGTGTTCGTTTATCAAAAAAGTATTCCGAATGAAGCTATAAAATATTATTGACCCTAATCAATTTATACTTAGTACACTGGTATTGTATATGTAGTAAGTGTTTCTATTATTGTTATTTATTGTATGTGTTGATTTCAGTTGGATGTAATTCATGGAGCAACCATTCGATTGCAATAATTGTGACGATGTGAACAAAAAAAAGAAGGAAATTAAATAAGAGAAGAAACGAAAAAAGCGGTACTTTTGTTCAAATCTCTGTGCGTTTACAGCTAACTTTCACTGATAAACATTTTACTTGGAAGTAAAATAACGTATCGTTGAAAATCATTTTTTCATTTTTTCATTTTTCATCTTTATATTTATTTATTTTAACCATACATAGGATTTTTTATTGTTATGTTTTTTTTTGTACGTTTATAGGATATATATATATAATATATATATACACACATATATATATATACACACACAATGATGATACGCTTTGTCGCTATTATTTTGATAATAAATAAAAAAGAAAGATCAATTTTCATTACTTTCGTATTCTCGTAATTTAATATCAGCGTTTGATAGCGTTTCTTTCCAATAACTTTCTATAATAAATCAAACATTTTGGAAAGAATTTATATAAAAGAAAGTAAGAAAAAATAACGCTTTTAATAGGTGTTTAGTAATCTATTGAATTCTCGCGCGCTATTTAAAAGAAAAGGAAAAAAAAGACGACATGCGTTACAGCATTGTTCCTGTGCGCGCGTGTTCTTCTAGATATTTAAATACATAATATACTACCATTCATTCATATATAATTTATCGTTACCGTCTGCAGTTACATATATATATGTAACGAAACGTGACACCGTTTATTCATGTATATTAAAAGTCATCTTTATATAACACATATATATAATTTCTACCAATTTTAGAAGAACTTCATGAGGATTTAAACGAAAGTAATTTTGTGTACTAATAATATAACGTAAAGTAATAATAATATATCCAATAGATTTAAAAACAATAAATAAATAAATTATTTTGTGAAAGATCACTTCACGATAGATCATTTTGACGATCGATCAATTATTAGCTTTCAATGAGTTGGCTAAATTTACTTGCGTTTTTATATATATATATATTAATTTACTTTTAATAATTGCGTGATAAAAAAAAAAGGAGAGAGAGAGAAAGAGCCGTTTCCAGTTATTTATCTGAGTGATATATGCGATAATCGTGTCAAAAATAAACATAATATGCGATATGCGATTTCAAACGTCTGTTAATAAAACTTTGAGAAAGTAAGATTATATCAATAAATTTCAACATTTTATTGATTCAACGAAACGTTTCTACCTTAACGTTAATTGATTATCTCTAGAAATAAAGCTGAAGAAGAAAAGAGCGAGACAGAGAGAGATTATGCATTTATAGATTATTAGATATTTTTTCCTCGTTAATAGTTTTTTTTTTAATTAATTACAGACACGAGAGATAAAGTCATTGTATATACATATATATATATAACAATACAAATCGCTTTTACATTAAAGACGATTATTTTAACATAAAAAAAACTTGTTTGTTAAAATAAAATAAAAATAAAAGTTTAATCATATATATATATATATATATATATATATATATATATTTATATCTGCGTAAAGAATAGATAACATTGTTTTCAATTTCTTGATTATATACGTCAAGTTTTGAATGGAATTATTCTTGCTTAGAATAGACACGTTATCTCAACGTAGCAATGTAGCTTAGATATTAGAGAACAACAGTTAAACGATTGCAGTATTAGAAATGTTAAATTCATTCTTTTTTAACACTTACAATGTCATTTTTATTAACTGTTATAAGTAACTTCATGATTAAATATTTATAATGAAAGTATTTGAACAAGAGAATTCGTACTTTTTTTATTATTAGTATCTTATACGTTATTTATCAAAAATATTTAATTACAGATAGGATATACTTGTATCATTACAATACATGATAATTTAGAATATTGAAAAGCTTTTGTTCTATTAGATTGTAATTACTATTACTTATTTGAATAGACTTATTGTTAAATTGAATTTATTGAAAAACTGAAATACTTCGTTCTTCATACGATAATAATAATAATAATAATAATAATAATAATAATAATAATAATAATAATACTACTAGTACTACTACTACTATTACTATTACTACTACTACTGCTACTACTACTACTCATAATAATAATAATAATAAAAATAATATATTAATATGTGAAATCTATCTAATTCGTTTTTTTCTAGATCACATTGGATTATATGTATGAGAAAAGCACAGAGAGAGATTAATTTTCAAGTGAATTCCATTGCATATATATATATATTTAAATTATATATTATATATTTGTTGTTATTGTTATTCCAATATATGATATAATATTTCACTATAGTATTTATAATTTTAAATGTTTCAGCAATGATGCTACAAGAAAGCGACATGTTTATGGATGCATTAACAGCATCAACCAAAAGTAAAGAACCAAGGAAAAGAAAACGTAGAACTTCGATAACTAAGGACGGCTCATCAGATGTAAAAAAGCAAGAAATAACTAATGCTGATAATCGTGAAATTACACCACCACCTACATCGCCATCGAGTACCGATGAAAAATCTCCGGTTGTCCTCAAACCTAATTTCAAAGTACTTCAATTTTTTATTTGCTTTATACACACAATTTTTCAATGCTATTTTAAATGAATATCTTTCAATACCAAATATATTCTTGGTACATGCGTACCATTAGTTAATATATCTGGGTATGAATTTTTTATAATTATATATAGTTTATATGCTAGCTTATAATAATATTTATTTTGATTGGTACTTTTTTTTTTTGTTAAAGTTTTATCAAGATACATTGGAAACGGAAGAAGATAAAGAACAGAAAGATAAAGAAAGTAATGGAGAAGAAATAAAAAGAGATAAGGAAGATATTATTGATAATCAAAAGGATAGCAGAGATAATAACGATGATGATGGGAGCAGTAGTACGTTTCTTTTTTTTTTT
>NC_057701.1:2780779-2852549 GCF_014466175.1 Vespula pensylvanica | reverse complement strand
TTTTTCTTTTTATTTATACAATCAAATAAATTATTTTTGGAATTAATATAAAACCTATTTTTAACGAAATGAATGAGCAATTAATATTTCAATGATTTCATTTTAGCACCGACACCGGAAGATGATACCGAAGAAACGAAAACATCCGATTCTCCAGAAGAGGCATCATCCGATGGTTTGGATTCATTGAAGAAAGAAAACAGTCCTTATCCTGAAATTCGTTACGTTGATGGACTTAGAAGTGTTCTTTTGTTACAAAAGCGTAAAGGACCGAAGAAAACTTTAAAATGGAAGACAGATTTAGAATCGATACGTTACTTCGAATTGGATGAGACAGAAAGGGTCAATGTAACGAAAACTTTCACTGATATGAAACAGATGGAGAAACAGAACGAAAGAGAAGCATTCCAAATGGCAAGAAAATTAAGTGAGTTGGATTATAATATTATTTGATAGGGAAGATCGATAAAATGATTAAAAAAAACATATTTCGTATATTATTTTATATATTATTAGGCAATGAAGATTTGATGGAAGAGAGAACACGATGGAAACCATTAATTCCAATTGACTTACCTCCAGCATTGGTGGAACCTGGTAAAGATAGTAGAGAAAAGGATATTCAATATGCAAGAGAAAAAGGAATTCTTCAAGCACTTTATTTTAATCGAAGCATGTAAGTTTATCGATAAATATTGAAATTATATTTAAGAAATAATACTTATTGTTTATTTTTATTATTTTTTTTTTTTTTTAATTACAGGATACCTGACTCAGCAGCAGAACCAGACGAAGAACGTCATCACATAATTACTGATCCGAAAGTTATTCCTTTAGACGATCTCACAGGCAATAAGGAGAGCGAAAAAGACTTTACAAATATAACGTGGCCAGAGCCGAAACCTCAGTTACCCGTTCAGCCTTCCACAATAACAAACTTCCATTATCCACCTTATTCACATAATCAACAGCCAATGATGGCACCTGTTGGTCCACAAGGACCAATAAATCCAATACCTCAAATGCCTCAACAGATGATGCCTCCAACACATATGGGGCAAATGGCACCTGAAATAGCAGGTCCTATGCCTGCTGGTGGAGGTGGTTGGAGAACAGGAGATGGGAAAGTTGTTGTACCTGATGTAGGAATGAATCCTATGGCGAATATGCCTGGAACATTTCCTCAAGGAATGGAAGGTGGTCCAATGGTACCACCTGGTATGATGGGCCCACCACCGATGTATAATCAACAAGATGGTTATGGTATGATGGGACCAGAAGATATGGGATTCAATAATATGAATCCAAATAACTTCCAAGGTCCTCCAGGACCTATGTATGGTCCTGGCCCTAATTTTCAAGGTCCACGAGGTCCAGGAGGTCCAGGAGGCCCAGGAGGTCCAGGAGGTCCAATGCATGTTAGAGGCAGAGGTGGTCCTGGTCCTGGTTGGTATAGAGGATGTGGTCCTGGTAGGGGAGGTTGGAGAGGTGGCGGTGGTGGATGGAGAGGGAGCGGCAAACAACCACGTGTTTGTATGCAATTTACCAAAAATGGTTATTGTCGAGTAGGCGAGAAATGTCAGTACCTTCATCCTGGTGTTAATTGTCCACCATTTTAAGAGATCAATTAATATATTAATCTTCCTACAAGTCTGTCAAATGAAGATACTGCCATTATCTGTTGCCCTAAACAAAATTTAAAAAACAAGGCGAGTGTCTCGTGAGAGAGATCGAATCATCAAAATCATCTGGGAAATCAATTGCTTTATTAACTGTTGCAATCTTTAGATAAAACTGCAAATAGCAGTAAAGTAAGATGAATTTGTAAAATCAATAATTTGAGAGTAATCAAATTTGAAATTTCAAAAAATCATTTTTTTTTTTCTCTATGATGATATTTTCTGTGTAATTTCATGCAGAATCCACTGAGCAGCTAAGAGCATTTATGTTCTCCCGAATATTCAAGTTCTCGATACGATACAAGTACTTCTACTACCGATGGCTTTACATTTTTCACGAGAATTTCTGCAGCTCAAGAGAACATGTTTAGTCATTAAGAGGTATCTCTTATAAACTATTTTTCAACTTACACACATACACACACAAACACACACACTCGTGCATTTGTTTATTTTGTTGCTAATCAGAGATATTGGTCTTGAAGAATGAATAGAAACTTACGAGGTTCCCCAGCTGCTGGACAGCCAAAGGTTCCTGCATATTGTTTTAACCGTTACAATACACATACACATAACTATGTGCTCTATACTGAAGCAATCGCGCAGGACATTTTATAAATGGCTATTCTTATGATTTTCAAAAGGTCATCCAAAAAGTAAAAATATATACAAGTTCTTCGTGTCTTCTACTTCATAATAATGAATAACTTCGAAGAGGAACTATAAACAAGTGGTGAATGGTAAATCAGGAGAACGAAAACTAATATATCCCCTAACATGTTCACTTTTCAGGTCTTCTTAAAAAAACTACGAATTGTAATGCTGCCAGGTTGCAGTTATAAAAAGATAGAATGTATTACGTCTCCAGAAAAACTTTATCAATATTCTACAATTTGCATGCATTATCATTAACAATTCTATGACTCGTAGATTTCTATAAAAAAAGAAAAAAAGAAAAAAATATATAGCTTCTGCTATAGAGGTGCGATTTCAACTCTAACTTATATGACAGAACACCAAAAGTTCAAATAGCAAAATAATACTTTTATTAAAATAATCTCTAAACAAAATAACGAAAAATATATATATATATAAGTTTTGTAAATATAATAATTGTAAAATTTTGTATAAATCATAAACATAAGTGTGAAAGGAGACTGTTAGATATGAAAAATATTTGATTGTATAGAAATGAATTTGATGATATGAGAGTGCATATGAATTGTGTATATGTGAATGAGATACCGTATTATATTTAGTATATTAAAAAAAAAAAAAAAAACGCATAAAGAATCAATCTAGTGAAAAATATTTACAATAGCATTGTATTAAAAATTTTTTACATATTAAGCGTAGCTAATTTTTTGTATATGGTTAATCGTTACGTTTGTATATATATCTTATATAATAAGAACACGGCTTCAAAAAAATACATAAGTCGTAAATATTTTTAAAAATAGTGGTGTATTTATTGCTAACATTTAATCAAACTTTTCCAAAATGGAATTCAATTACGAAATTATAAACATTCCTGATACTATTTCTCCAAACATATCCTAGCTGAATGATCACTTAGAATAATAATAATGACCACAATTGATTTTTTAAATGCTTGCAATCAAAAATAAGGATATTAATATAATGAAATTTTAAATATTGACATTTTTTTATTGGACAGATTTCTGAGAAAGTGCTCGATATTACATAGATTTTTACAACATATATATATTTGAATTGTTATAAAATAAATGTGCCAGCCAAAGAAATTTTCTTTGCATAGTAACAAAATCTATTAAACTACAAATAGCATATTTAAAACAGATAAATATTGTTTACATATAAATTGCAGCTTTAAGTCATATGAGTAAAAAAATTAATATATTGTTCCTTACAATAATACTTCAAAAATTTTTTTTCTCTAACGAGTACTAATAGTAAATATAATGTGCATTTAAAAGTTATTAGCTTTCATTATAGATTTTTATTATTTGTCTAATTAATATATACAAAATTTATTAATTTTTCATTTTCTTTTTTGTTTTTCATAAATATCCTTAAGTAAAAAGTTATTTACTATTTCCTAATATTTTTTATTTATAAAATTTACAATAAAAAAATATGTAGGCACTTTCGCGATTCATCACATTTATGTCGTAAAAATTTTCTTGCACAACTTGAAGCTTAGTAATGATTAAACAACATAATTTTTTTTTCATAGTGTACTCATACAATTGAACAATTTACGATAATGAATTATATATAATGATTAGCAATATACTAATATACTAATAATACTAGAGATATAGTATTGGTATTTCACCAGCTTTTGTATAAACTGTTATTAAAACAAGCAGCTTAAAAGATCTATTATTGCATTATTTGTAAAAATATGTGTGGGAATTATTATTATTACTATTATTATTACTATTATTATTATTATTATTATTATTATTATTATTATTATTATTATTATTTAAAAAAAATCCTACACAAAAACTTTCATACAAAAAGTTTATCTTTATCATTTCCATAATAATATTATGACTTTATAAAATACATATATGTGTATAAATGAAATGTATCAACCCACACATAAATGTATATATTTCTCAACATAAAAACTTGTTTTAAATTTTTGCTATAAAAAAGAATCAGGCATGTAAGAATAATAAACATTTGTAGGGTCTTAAAATTATACTCTCAGATAGTATAATATTGTAAAATATCTCCCACTAGTACGAATACGTGATATGCATAAAAAGTACATAAATTATTAAAATAAAAAAAAAAAGAAGAAAAAGAAAGTAATATTTGAAAAATCGTTTAAATCTAAGAATTTCAATTATATACATAATATTAATAGTAAAGTGGAATTCTTTGGAGTTCTTAGATTTGAACACAACCACTATTTATAGCACCTAAAAGGCAACATTAAATAACAATTATTTCAGTCTTCCAGTTGTCTATATTATCGGGAAACTGTTCCTTTCAATACTTAGTTATAAACAGGATACCCAATTTATCATTGTAAAAATCTTCAAATACGAGGTACATTCCTAAACATTTTTTGAATTAAATAGTAAGTTGAAATTTTACTAGTTGAATTTTAGTTAAAGTAATAGAAATCTTCGACATCTCGTTATGAGAAATACTTTATAGTAACACTGAAAAGAATTATCTTTGGTGGTTGTTTCTATTAAAGTACTTCAGTATATACATTGATATACATATGCATTTCTTCTTTACTGAATATTATTATCAATAGTCTTGTTACGATTACGTAACAAGGAAGCATCTGACAAAGAATAAGTACCAGGTTCAAATACAGGTGGATACTCCAAACCAGGATAATCAGGAGGTGGAGATGTTGGTGGTGGTATATAAGGTAATTTTGGTGGAGAAAGACATTTTCTGTCTGAAGAATAATCTTTTTGGTATGCATGGCCAACATTAGACTGAAAATAAACTTTACTATTTACTATCTAATTATTAAAATAAATCAATATTTTTTTTTTTGTTATTTTTACTTACTCTAGATATACGTGGTGAATTCGGTCCTGGAGTATCTGGACTCCAATCACTCATCGAACCAACCGAACTGCAACTGTAACTTAGATTTTGGGAATGACTGTTTGTACTGAAGGAACTTAAAGACTGACTGATTCCGCTATCACCGGGACTTTGAGTCTCACTAATGATAGAAGATTTTTGCTGATTAGAATTTTTATCCCAAAACAGTGCTCTATGTAATCTCGGTGAACCTATATAAATAAAATTTAGAAAAGATATATATATCTAAATTTATATATATTTAAATTATATAGATACATTATTAATATAATAATTATATACAAGTTTTTTTTAATTTACCTAATAAAGTCTTTTGGCCATCTTTAGGTAAATCTAAAGTACACGGTTTCTGATGACTTTTTGTGCTAAATAAAGTTTTCAAACGATTAGTTTTTTGAACTTGATCCTTTTTATCAAGATGCATTTCAAAAGTGGCTCTCATGCCTTCTTGTTCGAATGGCGAAGCTGGTATTGGTGGAGGCTGATATTGTGCTGCGTTTTTCAATCGATTTCTATCATAATTTATATTTTTTTTGTCAACACATCTTAAAGAATCGAGCCAACGTTTATCCGAAGGAAAATAATCTCGACAATGATTAGCAAGATTAAAACTTCCTTTACGTGTTACAGTTGCCTCCTTTTTTGCTCGTTGTAATGTATCCGAAGAAACAAAATATGTAAGGTCACCACTAGATCCTGAATTTTCTGTAAGTAATAATTATATATATGTATATATATAAAGTAATAATAATGAAAGTAAATAATAATGAAATAAAATAATAAGAAGAAAATTACCTTCGTTTTTATGAAGTCTCTTTGATACTAATCGAAGATCATCTATCAAAGTACCTATTTCTTGTGGGATTGAATAATCATTTGATTTTTTATTTTCTTTATGATTTATGAACTGTATATCACGAGTAGGTACATGTGCACTACGATCGTAATTGACATTCCCATGTCTACTTTCATTTCGAGTATCAGGTGTACTATGACACGTTGGAACTGGTGTTTGTGAAAATTCATGTCGTCTCGATAAAGAATCATTTTGTCTAAATGATTGATGAGATAGATTCTCTTGGGTTCTTCTTTTGTGATTGGTACTCAAATCTAATTGTCTTTTGTGCTGCGCTGCATTTTTACATTTGCAAGATTTTTCATGTACACAATCTGTTTTCTTATCATTTGAAATAACATTTAAAGACGTATTTTGTTGACGAGTTTTATAATATTCATCTGACGTTTTTGAGTGTCTGTATGATGAAGAAATTTCACCATTATTTTTATATTGATTATAAACGATTCCTTCGCCAACATATGCATCTGCAGCGCATGATTCTTCGTTAGGTAGACAAACATCACTAACGTGTCTATGATGAGTATAAACATGATCATTAGTCATAGCTGTAACTCGAGGAGATATGGACCTTTGCACTGTATTTTGTCTTTGATCTTCTTCTTGTTGAGACAACATAAATTGTTCCAAAGTAATAAATCCTTGTAATTCATCCGGTTTTTTACTCCGATAATTGGTACACCTGTGCATATAATAAAAAAGTGAAAATATGAAATATGTGATAAATACGATACTTACGAAAAAAGTATTTATATCAAATTTATAACGATGTAACAGTATTAAGATATTTACCTATCTGTAGTACGTCGATAATCACCCATTTCTTGATTGTTATAAGACATATCAGTTGCACTTTGAGAAGCACTTAATCCATAAAATGTACTTCCTGCTATTGTCATCTGTAAATCCGGGGAATATGTCATACAATCTTCTTTCCTGTATAAAAATTTCGTGATATAGATTTTTTTTTTTTTCCATTTTGTATATAAATACTTACTTATTTGTCATATTTGTCGGTAGTACTCTTCTATAACTTCTAAACTGAGCTGTTGGTACAGGAATATTTTGATTTCTTGTACCAAGAAATCTTAAATATTTTCTATCTAAACTCGCACCGCTAACTTCGTGATCTTTGTATAATTGATCCTTTCGTACTGTTTTCTTTAAAGACCCAAATGACTTTTCCATATTTGGTTTATTTTCAGGAGTATGAGCGAATTTTAACTTATTTTTATATTCATTGTCACTTTCATCAGTCTCACTAAAAAGTGCACTGTTTCGATTGTGTACATCTGCTCCTAACGTCGCTTTATTTACAGCATCCAGCCAGAGAGTTAAACAATCTTCTGTATCAGCAGCAAAATAAAATACTGTTCCTGTATGATAAACCTTAAAAGCATACTTTCTGGATTTGACTTCTGCTGCTTGTGATACTGTAAAGCCTGTTAATGCTATAAGACAGTCAGCTTTTGTACTGCTTTGCATTTTGAATCTATATGTATAATAAGATAATGATTAAAAAGAAATTAGTCCATTTATGTTATTTAAATAATTAATAATATTCTTTTATATATTTACCTATACAAAGCTGCACGTTTTAAAACAAACCATGCCCTGGCCCAGGCACCTCCTGCACCTCTACTACGATATGTTAACCACCCTTCCATATCACCCACGCCAAGATCTTTTACAGATATGTTTCTTTTTTCTATCGAAACAAAAGAGATTTATTATAAATATATAAATAAATTTAGAACACGTTTCTGTAACATTTATATTGGACTACCTACTTGCTAATAGAGTATTTCTCTTTCTATTACTTCTTGGACTGTTATTAGAAGACTTACTTAAGCCTCCATGTAAACCAATACTTCTAGCTACCATCATAGCTTTATTAACAACAACTTTCTCGAAACTCTTATCTTTTTCCGAGAGTTTGCTAATATTTGATCTGGATTCCAGTAATTGCTCTTGTCTTGTACAGATTGAACTTTCAGAAAAATCACTATTCCAAGAGCAGTTATCAGACTTGTAACAATCTGACAATGAATTATTTGAAATAGCAAATTTTTCAGTAAAAGGTTCGTATTTCTCACAATGCAATCTTTCTTCTCTTAACTGTTTCTCACAGATCTCAAAGTTCAGATCTGTACAATCAATTGGTATTGATCTTTGATTATCAATTGATGCATTTAATTTATTATTTGAATTTGAAGACTTTTCTACTCGTTTAGAATAAATACTCAAACAATCATCGCTTTCATTGTAATCTACATCGCTACTTCTTTCAGTCAAAATGTTGCTACTTTTTGAATCTTTTCTTATATGATGTCTTGGTGATATTACAGGTTTTCCTAAATTACCTGATGTTTTTGGAACATTACCAGATTCAGGTACTTCCGGTTTAGGAATATATTTACGAGGTGGTGGTTCAGGAGGTATTAAATGTGACCTTATTTCAAATTTCTTGGTAGATTCAACTTTCGGTAATTCAATATATCTACAAGAATGTATTTTAGGTTCAACAACAATAGGACTTGAATGTTTTATACCATTGTTTCGTGGCTTTGGACTAATTTGAATCTTTGTTGTACGTTGCGTGATATCTTGCATTTCTACATTAGAGCTACAACAATTATTTATTGGTAATTCTTCCTGTACATCTGTACAAGTTTCTTTTATATATGAACTAGAATATTGTCGTTCTGTTAGTTTCTCCATTGAATTATAGTCATTAGATTGTAAAATTTTACCAAATCTTTTAAGAGCAACGTCGTCTTCGTTATTGCTGTTAGACTTCTGCTCCGTATAATTAGTTTCTTCTTTCGTATCATAGTCAATTATATTTTCAGTAATTTTATGATAGTCATTTTGTGTAGTATTGTCTATTTGCTTATGTATGCTATCCACTATGTGATCTTTATCAGATATATCGTTATCCGATATTATAGATTCAATATTGCTTTGGTTCTCTTTCAAACAATCTTTACAATTAGTATTATGTATATTTATTTGCACAGAATCCGTTATATTCTTAAAATGAATGTTATTTTCAAGATTATTAACTTTTTGTGAAACATTAACAATTAAATTTTCTTCGTTATTTTCATTGCTTATGTGTCCTAGATTCTGTTGTTCTTTATTTTCATTAGTCATTTTGAATTTAATATCCTTTGAATTCATAACGTTGGACGAAGAATTCGTTTTTTCAAATGAATTCTCCAAAAGTAATAATTTTCTATCAATCCCAATATTATTTTCTATAGAATCGTATGCAGGAGTACTATAACTTTTATCTAATCTTCCACGTTCTTTAACGTTACTAGCATTAAACTCATTACTGTTTATTTTAGTGTTATTATTATTAGATCTATCACTAATACAATTATTACATTCATCTAAAGGCACATTTGTATCACTCATATTATTTCTGGTAGTTGCATTAATAATTTTTTGAGAAGAACGGCTATCTACGTTTCTGATAATAACAGTTGGAACCTCTCTATGGATTGTAGTCGATTTGTTACCTTCTTTCATCTCTTGCAATAGACTTTTACATTCATCCGTATGAGTTATTTCAGTCTCACTTGATTTTTCTTGAAATTCTTCTTTTTTATCATCTATTTGTGTATCAGGTCTTTTTTTCCTTTTCGTTTGTTCTATACCTAGACAAGTTTGTGGACGTAAATTCGATGGTACACTATCTAAACTGTGAGCACAGGATGCTGCCTTATCTCTTAATTGGAATGTAGTACTATGTTCTTGTTTTAACTCTTTCCAAAATTGTTCAATATCAACGCCATGCTTTGTAGTTGGACTAGCACCTGTTATCGTAGCTCTTCTTTGAACTAGACTTCTTGGTTTTGTTGAATACAAACGAACAGATACAGGTGGCTCCACTTCACTATCAGAATCACTGCTATCAGTTGCCATTGTATCAAGTATACTAGAAGTATCTGTAATACCTGCTGGCTGTGGGCTAGAATTCTTTGGTGTATGCCTGATTATTGAAAATGCACAAAAATGGAATTAAATATTACATTTTACATCAATTTATATAATTTATAAATATTTATAAATATCATATGTGTGTGAATATACCTTGGCAAGGGCATAGTAAAATCAGGTATAGTTAACAATTCAGGTCGTGGAGATGGAAGATTGTGTTGCCATCTTGTTGTATATGGGGTTTTCTTATTGCTTGGAAGTCTATATGGTTTTATATAAATTTGTCCATATACTTTTGTGTGCCTTGGCCTTCTTTTCAAGGTTAAAAGTATTTCATTAGGACTCTCACGAAACAATTCCAATACGTTTTTTCTTTCCCAGCCAACCACAGTTTGATAATTTATCTGATAATTGTATTTTACTACCAATTAAATAACATTTGATAATAATGAAATAATTATAAGAATCCTATAGAATATTACCTGAACTATTTCATCTCCTTCTTCCATTTTTCCACATTGATGCGCCGCAGATCCAAATTTAATATCAGCTATTTGATGTATTCCATGAAAGGAAGGCAAGATATAAAACCCCTAGAAAAAGAAATTATAACATCACATATGCATACATTCTTAATATATATTAAATATAACATATTGAATAAAATAAAACTTGATACTATATTCTTTATAAAAAAACTTTATATTATATTCTTATTCTATTCTCTGTAATAATGTCGCATGTATATATATATATATATATATATATATATATATATATATATATATATATATATATATATATATTATCTATAAAGGAAGTGACAATCATAATACATAAGAAAATGTACGGAACATTATCTAAAAAGGATGTTCCAACTAAACCATTTTTATTTAAAAATATCTTACCAATTCATCGCCAGGTCTTTTTTTCAAAGTAGCCAAATCTAAAGTTACAGGTTGTAAAATCATAGGATCTGCAACATCCTGTATTATATAGTCTGCCAGTTTTGCTAATTGTTCACAAGTAGTTCTAATTTTTTCTATTGGTTTCTCTGCAAATCTATCTCTCTGAGCACAAGTGGCCATTTCTAATGCTAATTTCATTAATTCTGCTTTCTTATCGTTATAATCCAGTTGACCACTGAAAGGAGGACGATCTAGCCATCTTACTAATGGCTTTACAGTCATTACAACCGATGCTACATCTGATAAAGTTTGCGTGGTAACAGGCTTAGAGTCGGTTTGACGTGACAGTTCATTGTACAAGCTGTGTGCCTGACAGGACAAACGAAGTGCTAAAAGCTGCAAATTTTCACGATCCAATTCATAATGGAAATTTCTTAAATATTCAACAGCTTCTAAAATAATTTCTTGGTGGCCAAGTTTTAATACACCAAGATGTTCTAGATCTTCCGGTCTCAAACTTAGAAGTTGTTGTCCATTGACAAAATGATTCATAAAACTATGAACATAAGGAAGCACAGAAGTGTCCAATCCTAAAATAATAACAATCTATGTTTATCAATACCAAAAGAAATTTATTCCTATAATATATAGAACTATTTCTTTGAAAATAAAATTTTCTTAAAATTTAAAGAGAACATTATTATTATTAATCATTTGGACATAAAATATTATGTCAATATATAGATACATCAATATAAAATAAAAAATTATAATTAAACAATAACTCTATTGTCTATGATTCGAAAAAGCATGTTAAAGACATTGTAGTGAATCGACGAGACGATAAGACACGAAAAACAAAAAGAAATGAAACAGGATGTAAATAACTTCCGTTGACTAATATCACAATAGCATTTAGTTCAACGATCTAATGTCAAATGAATTTTCATTATACGAGAGGTCATTCATTATTGCCATTACGACGAGGCATAATTAACGAATTATGCAATTAGAACGTAGGAAGAAAGGCGTGGTTTTTTCCTCGAATATACTTGCTAACGAACAAAGAAGGCGCCGTTTTCTTGCATCGATAAATTGAAAGACGATGGAGTAGAAAGAGGAGGGAAGAGTAAAGAGGGAAAATTTTACAATCGAGAAAAGATTTCCCACGCTCTCTCATTGACTCTCCCATGAAAAAGCGGCTTCGCGATTATTGCCACACAAATAAATCTGCATAAATAATATCATGTTATTAATATTTGTTCGCACCTTTTAACCACTCGCACACTTGATCCGTTTTCCATTCGGCTACATTAACATACGCCATGTCCCGACCCGTATATATTAATTCACAAAAACGCGAGAGTACACTCCGCAGTCCGAGTTCATCTTCAATTGTGCCAATTCCAAGTCAGCCCCGTCGATAACTAAACGATTAATTACCATAGCTTTACATATGCTCGCATATTAATTGCTAATGATCACGCTACGCTGCGCATCTGTCGCAGATGCACCAAAGAGCAAAGAATGCGTTTATTGAGCAACTGCTCGAAACGTAGATAAGTATCATCATATATGATAATTCATCTCGCTTGTTAATGATTCATTGAAAATCCGTTCCATTGGAGTGGCGCCACATATACTCTATGCTCTCATTGGCTCAACACGGATAATGAGATTATCTAAAGAAAAGATAATAATTATAAATACTATTCACCATATCGGGCTGGCGTCACGTATATTTCCCTTCTTCATTGGCTCAAACCAATAATAAACTGGCTAAAGAAAACATAGTAATTATAAATAAAATCCACCTCATCGGAGTGGCGCTATATGTACTCTGCACTCTCATTGGCTCAATACCAATAATGAAATTGTCTAAAGAAAACATAGTAATTATTGCGATAAAATGTACAAGACTTACGCATTTTTAATCTATACTTTACGGATATCGAATATCGTTAAAAATTTATCCAATAACCTTCAAGTTTTATTACACAGAACCATTGTGTGATAATTTAATAAGTGGATTTTTAAAGTGGGTTTTTTTCCTATCGCGTAAAGTGATATTTTGAATACCACTAGACACGCAGCCCTACATCACGTTATTGGCAAATACTATCTTCATCAAGTTGTCCTATCACTTTCGGTGATATTTGACGGTAACTAAAAAGAAACATGTTCTAATCAGTGATCATTTGATATACCTGTGATCACAGAAATGTCACCTTGAACGTCTAATAAGAGAGGACGGCGGGGTAATTTTGGAACGCAACTAGGTGCAAGAGTATGTATGAAGATTTGCTATATGTGTGTGACGTATGGAATGATCATGAAAAGATGGTGACCGATTGATAGGAAAGTTTAATGATATCGTAAATTTCCAAGTGTTCCAAACGAATCTTTTTTTTTTTTTTTATTCAACAATGATTATTAAGAAAATTGGGAAAGGAGGATCATGCGATTAAATCGGCTAAAGTTTAAACGTGGATTATTACATCCTGACGCTTTTGTAACGTCTCTAAGCGTTAGAAAGAAAATTTCTTTCTTTTTAAGCTGGCACACGTCTCGACCATTCTACTTGTGCGAATAAATGCCATTTATTTCTTTGCTATTTTACATATCATTTCTTTTCCGAATCATTCATTCTACGTTTTGCTAACAAGTAATTTTCATCAAGGCTTATTCTTATTCATTTCATATTTTTCATTATCTCCTATACTTTGTCGTAAAGATAATAATAATTGTAATTACTTTCTTGTGTAGGCAATATAATAGACAATTGTTATATATACTATCAAAATACATCAATTTGTTTGATACTAATTATATCTAGAAAACATTTGTCTTTCTTAATGTTTATTTATTTTATTTTTACTATATTTTGTTTGTTTGTTATAGAAGGTTTGTTAAATATTATTTATTTATATATATATAATCAGAGATGTAAATTTAATTGTATAGTTAATAATATTTTTGATATTTCTTTTTGTTTATATTTCTATAATTTTTTAATGCTTTTAAATTATATTTGCTTATAATTATGTATTTTATTATAATTGTAATATATTTTAGGAAGCACTATATTTAAGATTAAAGAAATTATGAGATTTGTGGGATCATTATATTGAATCGTAATAAAGAACATACGATGTCCCACTGTAAAAAAGGTCCTTTGTCATCAGGATTTTATCAATTAGATATCATAAGTTAGTATGAAATATATGTATTATATTTGTACATTTTCTTATTTACAAATTTAATTTTCTTTATAGAAATTATTTATAATATTATTTTTATATATTATTTTAGTTGAAGGGGCAGTATTAAGAAGCTCATCATTCTTGAAACCTAATCCATACATAGAAATTTCAGTGGATGGTGAAAGACTTCTTACGACAGATGTATCCAAATCCACATATCAACCAAAATGGGAAGAAAGATTTCATGTATTGGTCAAACCATATTCCCAAGTGCATTTTCGTTTATTTGACCATAGCACATTTAGGAAAGATACATTATTAGGAGAAAAAAGAATAAGTTTATTTCAAATTTTGTCTCATTATAATGGAAAATTGGAAAATTTGGAGCTGACATTTGATTTGATGAATTCAAATAAACATGATTTCTGTTCTAACAAAATCGGAGAACTAGTAACTGTGTTTGATGGATTAACAATAGATATCAATGATATTACACCTATTCATGATACTCAGTTACCAAAAACTGGAGAATTGGATACACTGTTTGATAACTTGAGAATTGATCTTAATAATTCTATACCAAGTAATACTAATGAATCATTATGCCAAGTTCAATGTACCGTACCAGATGGTAAGATATCGTAGAATATTTTTTGATATAATATAAATCAATGTCTGCTGTATTCATATTTCCATGTTGTAGGTGCTAGCAGCAGTGAAACTGTAAGTAATTGCAGTGTGTTAAATGGAGGAGTACGTGGACGAATGAGATTACATTCCAATGAAACTGCCACACCATCGTCAATGTATTGTGGTCAAGCTAATGCTCACCATAGTTCTACATATAACACTAATGCAAATCAATCTGGTATAGATAAACACAATTCTACTCAACATCACAAACCACATGAAAATGATAAACCAGGAAGTAGTAAAATGTGTTCAATTCACTTAGCAAATGGACATGCTATTCCTATGTCAGATAAACCAGTAGCCCAAACAGCAGAAAAACCAATGAATAGAACGTCAGAACGACATACGACATCTTTGATCGATGGATGCAGACCATCGCGTTCAGAATTGTCAACCAATCATAACATATCAGAGGGACGTCCAATTTCTCGCCCAGAACAGTCTTCGTCCGTTCCTAATACAAACGAACGTTTGACGAATTTTAGAGCAGATCAATCTGCATCGAATTCAGCTTCGGATGGACGTACAGTTTCTCAGTCAGAACCTTTATCTAATGTAAATACATGTTCAACTTCGCGAGTAGAATCGACATCGCTACCTAATACAGAAACACGATCAGATCATTTATCCGAAACTCGTGGAGCTACTCGATCTGAACAAAATAACAGTATTCTTCTTCCACATTGTATTCCTCGTTCAGAGCAATCTATATTAAATACAGTATCAGATAGTCGCACTATTCCACATTCTGAAGAATTTACAACAAATAATTTACCAGAGTCTCGTTCGCTTACTAGAATGGTTCAACCAACAGTTTCATTGACAGGGCAACCTACAATGCCTGTAGCTGGACAATCTATCATACAACCTGGATCTTCAGTAATGCTTCCAGAAGTTGAAAATACATGTCATTCGGAGGAACCTCTTCCACCTGGATGGGAAATGAGATGTGATGGCTATAGTCGAAGGTGTATATTTTAAATATAATTATTAAACGTTGTATTGTTGAAATTAAGATCAACTTTATTCGTTATATTTGTTATAGGTATTATGTTGATCATAACACAAGAAGTACATCGTGGGAAAGACCGCAGCCATTACCACCAGGATGGGAAGTACGCAGAGATCCTAGAGGTAGAATTTATTATGTGGATCATAATACAAGAAGTACAACATGGCAGAGACCAAATACAGAAAGATTGCAGCATTTCCAACAGTGGCAAGGTGAAAGACAATATGTCGTTCAACAAGGCAATCAACGATTTCTTTATCCTCAAGTAAGTTATTATTTTACTGATTTTCAATAACAATTGTCCAATTTAACTGATCGTTTGATATTTAACATATCTAGCCTCTTGGGACAGCAGCCGCTGTAGCAGGATCCTTAACGTCTGCTATGCCTGATGATGATGATATTCTTGGACCATTACCAGCTGGTTGGGAAAGACGTAAGCAACCAGAAGGTCGAGTATACTATGTAAATCATAAAAATCGAACGACTCAATGGGAAGATCCTCGTACGCAAGGACAAGAAACAGGAATAGATGAACCACCATTACCAGATGGTTGGGAAATTAGACTGACAGAAGACGGTGTTCGATATTTCGTGGACCACAATACAAGAACAACAACATTCCAAGATCCAAGGCCAGGTGCACCAAAAGGGTAATTATTATTAATTTTTATTAAAATTTGTCTTAACACTTAACCAACTGAATGGGAAGATCTGATATAGTTCGCTGTGCCACGCGAGATTGGCTAAGTGTTAAGTATAAAAAATAAGTTTATTATCTTATCTATTTTATTACTCTTATATCAAGACCAAAAGGAGTTTACCGAGTACCAAGGGCATATGAAAGATCATTTCGTTGGAAATTATCCCAATTTCGTTTCTTATGTCAAACCAATGCATTACCCAATCATATAAAGATTAGTGTAAGTCGACAAACATTATTTGAAGATTCTTATCATCAAATAATGAATGCAGAAGCATTTGCGCTTAGGCGAAGATTATATATTATTTTTAAAGGAGAAGAAGGTTTGGATTATGGAGGTGTATCTAGGTAAGTGTCAATAAATATATTGATATATATTAACGTTTACGATTTCTGTAATATATCTTTTCTTTTGTTTTTCTAGAGAATGGTTCTTCTTATTGAGTCACGAAGTTCTAAATCCTATGTATTGTTTATTTGAATATGCTAATAAAAGCAATTATAGCTTGCAAATAAATCCTGCATCTTATGTCAATCCTGATCATTTACAATATTTTAAATTTATTGGCAGATTTATTGCAATGGTTTGTATATCTCTATACATATATATATGATTTGTGTATAATACATTTTTTATTATTATTATTATATTATAAACTTACCAAATATCTTATTTCTAGGCTCTTTACCATGGACGATTTATCTATAGTGGTTTTACTATGCCATTTTTTAAAAGAATGTTAAATAAAAAACTAGTTATGAAAGATATAGAATCTATTGATCCAGAATTCTACAAGTCTCTTATATGGATAAAAGAGAATAATATTGATGAATGTGCCCTAGAATTGTATTATAGCGTTGACTTCGAAATTCTTGGACAGGTCATTCATCATGAATTAAAAGAAAACGGTGATAAGATTAGAGTTGTTGAAGACAATAAAGAAGAATATATTAGGTATGGAAATAATTAAATAAAAGTTAAATTCGAAACTTTCGAAGAAATATATCTCTTATTCTTATCATTATTAGATTAATGACTGAATGGAGAATGACCAGAGGTATAGAAGAACAAACCAAGGCCTTTTTAGATGGATTTAATTCAGTTGTACCATTAGAATGGTTAAAATATTTTGATGAACGTGAATTGGAGTTAATGCTTTGCGGTATGCAAGAAATCGATGTAGAAGATTGGCAACGTAATACTATTTATAGACATTATACGCGTAATAGTAAGCAGGTTCTATGGTTCTGGCAGGTACATTCATATTTGTTTTCTGTTATAATTAAAATTTAATTACAAGTTTATAATGTATAGTAATTATTTGTAGTTCGTTACAAGAACGGACAGTGAGAAAAGGGCTCGCCTTTTACAATTTGTAACTGGTACTTGCAGAGTTCCTGTTGGAGGATTTGCTGAATTAATGGGTATAATTAATGTGTTTTATGTGTGTAATGTGTGAATATATAAGGAATATATATATATCATAAATATCTTTTAAATATTTGCAGGAAGTAACGGACCCCAACGATTTTGTATTGAAAAAGTTGGAAAAGACACATGGTTGCCAAGATCTCACACTTGTTTTAATAGACTCGACTTACCACCATATAAGAGTTATGATCAATTGGTAGAGAAGTTAAATTATGCAATTGAAGAAACTGAAGGTTTTGGTCAAGAATAATTATTACAGATATAAATGATCGTTTGGTAAGTATTACATATTATTACTTGTTTGAAATATTTCATAATAATTTCTTATTTTATTTTCTAATATGATGTCTGTTAAAGTGCAGATTCTGTATCATAATTTAATCCATAATAGGCATGAATGTGGATGGCAATAGTCCTTGGCACTACAATTTATGTTTCATCAATAAATACTGAGAGTTTACTGCTTTTAATGATGTAATACATTCAGAATTTATCGAACTTATTATAAAGCAACATGAAATGTAAAATCTGATTTCATATTATATATTGATGTATATTATATACAGGTTTATGTGGAGAAGTATCACTAATATTGTAAAAATTAAAAGTTACTGACTATTTCTGTTAATATTTAAATTGATTCAGGCATATGCACAACATTGTAGATTCTCAAAGGCAATTATTGTTGTAATCTACATTGAAAATTGTATATTCCACAAGTTATTATATTTCTATCTGAATTGGAAATAGTTCTTTCCAAAGTGTACTTTTTAATTTTGTGAAGTTACAAAATATTAATTGAAAGTGTCAATGAAACGTAACCAAATATATATTCTCTGATTATTTTTATCATTAATATTTTTAAATATTCACAGTACAAGTTCTAAATGTTTGTTTTAAATCTTTTAATTCAATGTCTTATCATAATTTATAATGTAGCATTAAATAACTAAGATAATAGTGATTTGTTCCACATTGTCAAATTTCATTGACATTTTCTATGTTTTATTATGATTACATAATTATGATAGGATTAAATACATAAATTAATTGTACATATTGGAGCTATATGTAGCCATGCAATATACTGTAACGGAAGTAACTATCCCTATGATGTTTAGTTTGTTTAGGTTACTTAATCCCTTGCCTTATAATATCGTGAAAGATTTGTAATAATGTTTACGGACCAAGCATAAAAAATACGAGTTAGATTACTTTGACTACAGACGTAACATTGAACTTATTTTTTCAAGTATATACGTCCAATAAAATCAAAACAGAAATTATGAAGAGCTTGTAAAGTTTTCCGATATGAAAAACACGCAAAGTTGCTTTATATGTACCAAATTATTTCAAAAGATACCACACAATTTAGTTGTATATCATTATGCTATTTTGTTTCAAAGGTTAGTTATCTAAATTAATTTGTTTTCTACAAACATAAATAAAATTTTCTTAATACATTATTTATTTTTAGACCCAGAGTTATATCATTTGAATGAACAAATAATCGACTAACTTCTATGAATTGTCAAAATGCCTATTTTTTCTATTATTTTTCTGCTTGTTCGATTATATCGTAAAGTTGATACAAAAACATATATTTATTAATAGTAATCGGATATTATTTATAAAATAGTGACAATTATTTTATATTATGGTATTATTGGTTTCAAAAAACTAAGGCTTTACAAAAGAAGACCAAATGTATAACCAAATTGATTTTTCAGTTTTGTCAGAATCATAAATTAAAATATAAGGCAAGAGGTTGTTGATCATAGAAATGCTGCCATGTTTATATGCAAATACAAACATTGCTCACTGTAACAATAGTATATATTATGTAAACTATACACACACACACACACACATGCGCATATATATACACATGTTACCATTAACGTTTTATAAAGAAACATAAATTAATTGTAGATATTAATTATTAATATCTTGGGATATATATTAAAAAAATAGATTGTATATATTTGCTTTAAAATACGTACACAATATCTATTGGATATATATATATATATATATATATATATATATATATATATGTACGTGTATATGAACACTATGTAAAAGATATCATCTGATGTTGCAGTATGTTTCTTACATATTGCAATATCAACAGTTTATGCTTTCTCAGAAATCAGAACACCAAGACCACACTGATTAATAATTTAACTGATTTAAACAAAGTAACCAAATAAATTCCTTCATTAGATCATTTACTTGTGTTTAACACCACTATTTGATGTAATCAATTATACTAAATGTAAGAAACTGGAAATGTACAATAATGTTCATTTATAATGTAAATTGGATAGTCATGGCAAAGAAAGATTTAATTAATACTTAAATTGATTTATTTTATATTTATTTTATAATGTATTATTAACTACAAGCATATAGAGTTTTTAGTAGATGTAGCCCATTATAAAGGATAGTATATGGAAACGATATCCCTTGTTAGAACAGTCATCCTACATGCTACTAAAGATATTATAATTTTGGATTTGGACCAAAAAAATGATCCCATGGTAAATAATTTAAAATGCTACTAGTATTACTATAATGATTATATATGGATCCCCAAGTTTGTTCTATATTTGGTTTAAAGTTTTTCAACTCACCTAAAAATTAATGAAAATTCATGTTATATGCACATTATTATATCACAAAAAGCATTGTAAATATAAACACATTAATGTTTACAAATGTTATTAAAAATACATATTACAATAACTTACTCTCATCTATGTTAATTAAATCTTCTACTTTGGTTTCTACACCATTTTTATCTCTCTTTGTGGTAACAACATATTTTTTATCACCAATCTGTTTAGAAATTATCTTTTCTTCATTACCTTCACTATCTTTTACTATCTGATGTTGTTCTATAGTACCATCTGGTGCATGTATAAATCTTTTGGTAACAAATTTGGAACTTCGATAAGATTGGTTTGTAGAAGGATTGGTGTAAGACGGTACCACTTTTGTGTCATTAGGCTCATTCCAAAATTTAAAAAGGTTGTCAGCAGAAATTCTATAATGAATGAAATAGGTAACAAAATTGCAATTGAAATAATGATGTAATAAAATATAAGATATTTATAAAATTCCATACTTTCCATCTAAATCTGCATCTACTTTGAGTTTTTCATGATCATAAGAATCTGGATTTTCATAACCAGGTTTTAACATTTTATCACGCAAACTATTATTACTCTGTCCTGCATTTGGTAACTCTTCTATACTACCTTGAAACATATAAATAATGTCTTATAAGATCAGTGAAGTTAAGAAATAATTTTTAATATTAATTTAAAAAAAGATTTTAATCATCTATTCTAAAGGAAATAATATACCTGGTAGAGAGAAAATTTTACTATCATCAAAACTTGAGAAAATACTATTTATTATATTATCGAATTGTGATTCAAAATAAGATGCCATTTCCTTGGGATCATTGAAAATATGAACATGTACATTACTTCTACCAAGATGTCTATAATAATTAATAAAATCACATTATAATGATTAATAAAATCATATAATTATATATTAATATTAAAAATCAATTTCTTAAGAAACATACCTGAAGTCATCGTCATCATTGTCATCTTCATCATTTTGCCAAATGGGATTACGAAAACTATGTTTCCTTGATTATAGATTCGTTTAATGTAAACAAATTTTTTATTAAATATAATGAATGGAATTATATTAATAATAAATTAATCAATAAATTATAAATACCAAACAATACTGATTAATACACGATCTTTCTAGATTGTCAAACATGTTATGTACCAACTTAGGTACTTAATATATGTCATTATCTTTATTATTTATTTGTTATTAATATAATAACTTACCCTTCGTCTCCAAAATCTTCTCTATTTCCTCCAATGAAGAAATTTCGAAAGAAATCAAAGATTGGCATTTTTAATTTTTCTTCTACGCAGCCAGTTGTGGATGATGCATTCAGATCACGTCAAAACAAACGTAATTACGTCATATATCTAGTATAATAATCTATCACATAAAATTACTTACGATGATGACATAGGAGTTTCACCTATCACAACCAGTATATTATTCGACGTTTGAATATCATTGTTTTAAGAGAAATGAATTTAGATAAAGGAAAAAGTAACACAGGATTACCAACAGTACAATTTTAGAGATTTTTACTATGGTTCTATTGTCTTTATTTCCTATCTTGCAGTGCTTTTCAATCTATTCGAGATATAATCGAATTTACCAAAAATTTCGATTCTATCGAAATAATATTAAACAATAAAAATATCCTCATGAGTTTACATATTACGTTACCTAAAATTTCAATTTTTCATTTACTATCCATTTATATAATTTTATATCTGTACAATATAAATTTATAAGTAAATTCTTTTCTTATTCAAGTTAGCATCTTAATATGCTTGAATAATGTAATAAAATTAACTTAACAGAAAGTAGATAAAAGAAAACTGTAGAAAAAATTCGAAGTGAAATGATTACAACAATAAAGTAATTTTAAATTTTATTGAAAATGATTAAAGAACAAGAGTTTCTTGAAGTTTTAATTGTTTTTTGCTCTTTGCTTTAACTTGTGCAGCAATACGATCCAAATCTCTACGCCCTTGACTTGTAAGCTTACGTCCACCAAGTGGAGCTTTTTCAATAAGTTTTAATTGTTCTAAAGTTTGAAGCGCTTTACGAGCAACACCACCAGCAGATCGACAGAAATGACTAGGATGAGTCCCATTTCGTTTACGACCACCAAAAATTTTAGTAACTGCTCCAACACCAATAGGACTACGAATATAAATATGACGGACTAATGCTGCACAACGTATGTAATACCAGTCTGGATCATATGGAGCTAATTCCTTGAAACGAGCTGATTTTACAATATCCACCCATTCTGGGACACGCATTTTACCTGTTCTAAAATTTATATAATATTTATATTAATTATATATAATAATCCTTATTATACATAAGGATACAGATAATGACTACAGCAATGTAGATTATCCATATAAAAAAACAACAGTTTATCTATTATAAATTATAACCTAACAATTAAAATTATAAAATAATAAAGCTTACTTTTTAAGGAAAGCTGCAAAAGCTTTCACAAATTTATGCTGATCAACGTCTTTTAATGTTACAGACGGCATCTGAAATAAATATACAAAACAAATTAAAATCAACACATTGTGTATTAGACATCAATATGACCACATGGATGGATTATATGATTATACATATATAATTTTTCATTTATATTAATTTAATCATAAACTAATATAACATAGTATTTATTAAATAATTTTTAATGAATTTTACACAAAATATACTTAATTATTCACTCAAACCTTTTTAAATTCAAAGAAGAATGCAAATACGACGCACCTTCGCAAATATACAAAACGGAAAGACAAGATCCAAGATGGAGTAGTGGTAGATGGAATTTCGGAAAGGAAATGACCATGAAATAATTCTCTATAGACGAACTACGTAATAAACATAGTAATGTTTTTTAGAATATTTCAAGATATTAACAATATCATATCATAATTATAATAAAAAAGAAAATTTTACGGATATTTTATATAATTTATTATTATATTAATATAAATTAATTTTACTCTATTTTTTTGTTAATTTATAATCAGTACTAGTCGTTCTATTATTTGATTGGCTGACGTGTTTAGTGTATGAAGGACTTACGATATTGTTCAAACTCTATTATATGATTCTAAAATTTCTTATATATTACATTATGATTTTCCAAATGAGGTAGTCTTTTATCAAATATATGTAATTTTATAAAATTTATTTACTTTTTATATGACAATTATCCATATGACCTTGTTTAAATAAATGATTTAAGATTGTTATGAAGGTTATGTTGTAAAAGTTATCAACGACGTAACTAAGATGATCTCATATTGTTAAATTTTTACTTTGAAGTATTATACTAACTGCGTATTTAAAAATAAAATTATCTACATTATCTTGTAAACGTACATGTATATATATGTGTGCATGTATGCACAGCAATTATTAGTGTTGTTTAGCTTTTAATTGGAAGCAGTAGTGATATAACTTGTCAAAGAGATGAATGTATTGTTGAATAAATTGAATCAACAATTATTAAGATTGGCAGGAAAATTTTTTCAAACTGGACATATATTAATTGGAAATTACCATCAACATGGAACTTTGACGGAACATATTTCTTTCTCAAAGGATTTTCTATTTCAACAGGTATGTAAAATAAAATATATCTTTGTAATTGCTTTAATTAAATGTTTTTTCTACTACCTATCATAACAGGTAATACTGTAACTCATTCGTTGAATGTATTTTATCATATTACATTGTATCGAGTAATTATCATCATTGTAAATAATATATTACTCTTACGGATACATTTATATTAAAAATAATTTATTTAATCATATATTCTAAACAGCATCAATATCTAATTTACCTTGTGTTAACTTCTTTATGTATGTTATCAGAGAGAAATAAATGTATATAATTAATTTTAAATAGTGATATTATTTTCATTCATAAATATAGCAGTTAACATGAATTAATTTTATTATAATATTACACTAGTCAATTAATTTAACAATATCAGATAAAATATTTTAATAAAATTTCAATATATATATTTATTTTATTTTCAATAAATGATAAATAATAAAACTTTTATTGTATTTTATTTTTATTTGCAAATAATTTGAATAAATAGGTTATTATTATGAACAATTTTATAAGATATGGTTACAATAAATATGTTATATTTACAAATATTTTTTTTATTTAAATTAATTTTATAAAATTTTATTGCTTTGTAAAATTGAAATCAAGTATATTTTATTATCTGGGATTAAGATATCTCTTTCCTTATCCAAAACATTTCCTGGCATAAAAAATAATCTTTGTTAAGTGTTTACATTAGATGGATTAAAACCTTATTTGTGGGTAGGTAAAATTTGATAAAATTTTATTTATATATTGTTTATACGTACTGCACAATCAATTCACATACACATATTTCATTGGATATTTCATTTTATTTTTATTTATAATGTGTATTCCATATTTTATATTTTATTTGTTATTTATGATATAATGTCCACATTAATATAATAAACAATTTCACTGACAATAAATTACTTTATTTATTTTAATTGATATATAAATACATTTCAAATTGATTTATATTTATATTAAAAAATATTTTAGTTATTCGATCCGGTGTCCAGTACATATACATATTTACTTGCTGATATCAATAATAAAGAAGCTATTTTAATCGATCCAGTCATTGAATGGGCCGATCGAGATAAAACAATTATCGAAGAACTCGGTTTGAATTTGAAATATGTTGGTAAGTCGCCATCTTTTTTTTCAGATTCATTTTTTTTCATTCGAATTTATTTAACAAAATCGTTAAATATTTCTCTCTAATTAACGATTATTTCCTTTACAGCGAATACACATATGCACGCAGACCACATTACAGGAACAGGCCGATTAAAATCGTTATTACCAGGTTGCCGATCGATGATCTCCCGCAATAGTGGTGCCGAGGCCGACATTCTCTTGGAGCCACGAGACCGCATCAAATTTGGTAGACATTATCTGGTGGTGATACCCACACCTGGTCATACTGAAGGTGGATAACACAACCATTCTGAAGAATATTTTATTCATCGTTCTCATTAATTTACATGGTCGATTGATTGTATTCAATAGTTACACGTATATACATATATATTACATTTATACTACATACACGCGCGCGCGCGTGGCAATACGTAATTGTTATATATATATATATATTACGATCCATTCAATTCAATAAGTTTTTAAAAAGTGATATTTGAGACAATTTTATACAAGCTTCTTCTACATAATACATTATAATTAATTACGTAAGAGACTTAAGTAATACGAGTATGTACATAACTATATAAATATACCAATCAATCAATACATAGTCGAATGTAAAAGCTATATATATACATATGCAAAGTTGAACGATCGTATAAAATAAATTAAATTATTTTTATATTAAACTTTTACATTAAAATTTTTATGTAGGATGCGTGACGTATGTGTGCGATGAGCAAGGAATCGCTTTCACGGGCGATGCCTTATTAATACGTGGATGTGGAAGAACAGACTTTCAGGTTCGTATGAAAACCTAAAAAAAAAAAAAAAAAAGAAAGAAAGAAACAAACAAAAAAGACTTTTCTTTAGCTAGATATACTTTTATAATATCTAGATTTTTTTTATTTGTTAGGGTGGCTCATCAGAAATATTGTACAAGTCTGTACATGAAAATATATTTACCTTACCATCACATTACAGACTATATCCTGCACATGATTATAATGGTAGGACTGTAACTACTGTAGCTGAAGAAAAAATATTAAATCCTAGATTATCTAAATCATTGAATGAATTTGTAAATATTATGAATAATCTTAATCTTCCATATCCAAAAATGATTGGTAAGATTTATAATATTTAAAGATATTTAATTTATTCCATGACATATTTGTACATTGTTATTTATAAACGTTTTTATATAAGTTTAAGTTGTTAATACAAATACCGTTTCAGACAAAGCTGTACCAGCTAACAAAGTTTGTGGAGTCTTTGAAATTAATAAGAAGAAGGGAAAACAGTGACAAATAACGAGAGATCGTCAAATTTCATCAACTCTTTTCTCATTAAATATGAGATAAGATTGTGTATATATATGTGTGTAAATATATACACACACACACATATATATATATATATATGTCTCTATGCAATGTACAGTTTCCAAGATACTTATAAACTTTCTCAATTAATAATAGATATTTGCAATTTAATGTATAAATATTTGCATATATTCGTAAAAATCATAGATTTGTAACTAGTATAATATTATTTTTACATATTTTAACAATTATATATATATATATATATATATATATATATATATCAAGTTAGCATAATGATAATAGTAATAATAATGAGATTATTATTTAAATGCTTGAATTTTTCTGAAAAAGCAATATAAAAATCTGTTGAACTTATTCTAAATAATTAAATTATATAATTAAATAAAAATAATTTAATTATTATTATGTATTGTTATAAATAAATATTCATATTTCTCCACGTGCACGAAATTAAACCAATTAGAATAAAATATAAAAAGAAAAAGAAATAAGTATTATAAAAGAACTTTATAATATAATACATGAAACAGAAACGTTTAATTCGCGTTTTCTAATTTCGCCAGACAAAAACTACATATTTGGTGAAATTCAAGCGCGTTTACTTTTCCTTCGTTTAATGTACCTGAAAGGATTGTCTGTAATTTCCCATGGGCCCTTGTGTTTTATCCCCGTATAATCGTGGTGGTATCACCCTTTGAACATGTATTCTTTTCAACATTTTGTCATTTCGTTTGACATTATAAACTTAAGATCATTTAAGCAATTAAAAAAACGAAAAAAGAAAGAAAAACAAAACAAAAAAGGAACAAAAAGACGTATTCATCCCAATTTAAAAATCCCTCATTAAAATTCATTAGAACTAAAAAGTTAAGATTGTAAAGAGGTATATCGTTCAGTATTATTATTTTAAGAACGGTCTATGTCACGATATCTACAAATCGTTTGCGAATAATAAGCTTTTTTTTGCAGTTCTCTATGTCTTCCCAAATTGCATACGGTGGAAAGAAAGAGAGAAAGAGAGAGACAAGGAAAGGAAGAACGGGGTTTCTTGTAATCGGGTTGACGAAAAGGCCTCCGCACCTCGTCGAAACTGAAGATGAAAAGACCCCATGGTGTTGGTGCTGTGCTTCTACTGCATAGCTGAGGGTTGAAATCGATACCGTTTCCAGGGTAACCAGTAGGTACGGTGCCCGACACACGAGTGTTGGAACAGGCCAAGGCTATCCACTTATGCATTTTCATGCTGTTCTAAAAAAGGACAAAGAAATCAAAAGATATGTACATACTTATTTCTTTTTCCTTTTTTCTTATTTCTTGTTTTTTATTTATCTTTATTTTTCCTTTTTCTTTCTTTTTTTTTTTTATATTTTTCTTTTTTTATACAGAAATTTCGTTAACCACTACACAAGAAATATATGGTCAATGCAAATTATTATTATCAATTTTATTTCAACGAACATTTCTTTTTGTTTGTCCGTTTTATTGGTAGATATCGAAGTACTTACCCTACCAATGTATTATTGAAAATTTCAATATAACATTCTGATCGTGCTTTCTTTCTTATTATTCGTTTGATATTATTCAAGGCGTGGCATTATATTCCCTAGTTCAAGCTCTCGCTACGATTGTTTGTGAATCGGCTTTGATTGTACCGAAAATCAATATTAGGTCGTAACGATGACTCTATATGGAACGGTATGATAAGCTATGTATAGTAGAATCCTTAGTCTTTAATATAATTTTTTAATTATATTGTTTTTTTGGTTTTCATATTTTACATAAACGATTATGTGACACCATTCGTTTCATAAAAAAAAAAAAAAAAAAAAAAAAATTGATGAGTAAAAATTGACAGAAATCGAAATACAAATTCGTCGAAGATATATGTAGAAGAGATTGGTTTTGAGCACGCGATCATCCTAAAATCGACAATAAAAATGGTAATACTTATAAATTCGAACAATTAATCAAAGTGACAGAGATCGATATACAAATTAATTTATTTTCATGAAAGATATGTAAGACAGTTTGACGTTAATCACATGATCGATCTAAACTCTACTAATAAAAATGGCAATACTTATAAACTTGAACTTCACATAAATGACGGAAATCAAAGTACATAAATTCGTTTAATTTCCATAAAAGCTACATTATATCAGTTTATATCATTATATTGATCACATGATCGTCCAATATGGACAACAATAAAAAATGACGATACCTATAAACTCGTAATAATCAATATGCAGTTATCGAACTTATTGAAATTGAAAGTTTCTGGTTTCTCGTCAGAATTCGTTGTACAAGACGACAAATCCCGACGAAGAAATCGTTCTCATAGAAAATGGATTTCGACGGATACCAATGACGTGACATTTACCGAGGAAAAAAAGAAGAAAGAAAAAAAAAAAATTCTATCGTTATTTTGTCGCGTGCTACAACAGTAGTCTAGTATCTACAGGTTGTTGAGTTCGCCCTCGGCATCGGGGATTTCTCTCTCTCTCTCTCTCTCTCTCTCTCTCTCTCTCTCTCTCTTTCTCTCTTTTCTTCTCTCTCTCTCTCTCTCTCTCTCTCTCTCTCTCTCTCTCTCTCTCTCTCTCTTTCTGTCTTTCTTTCTCTTTCACACTCTCTTTCCTTTCTCGTTTTCCCGCCCGTGTAACCGGCTGGCCCTACTCTTTTTCTCTTTTATACGCTTTTCTCCTATACGCGTACCCACGACTTTGTCCTCCCCCACGTACACTTTCTGAAGATCAATTTACTGCGGCGCACGAGAAACTCCCTTTGTCATCGATTGCCAATGGTCGGGGTTTCTCTACGTCGCGCCGCACCGCGCCGGCAGACGCCTCTCGTTCTAGACGACTTCACGTTCAAACGGGACTCACTCTACTCGTCATTGGAAATATTATCGATATAAGCACAACTTCATTATAACGAGAAATCCTCCAAGAATAGATCGATCGTAGAAACTAAACAATGAGCAATCGTTTCCATTTCCATTGCCTCGTGTCAATTTCGCATTAAATCCCATTCCATTAAATTTTACTCGTACTTCTTCTTCGTAGATTGTTAGAATAACAACTGGATTTTTATATTGCAATTTTTTTTTTCTTATTTAATTTAACCAATTCGACATGTTCGATGACATAAATATGATAATAGTATAAAACAAGTTTATTAAGAGATCATTTATTAAGAAATTTTTATATCATTGAACTTTCCATTTGATAGAATTACGATCGTATTTATATATGAAATTTTGTTATTATTCAATTACAATCATTCGACATATTCAATGGCAAAAATATGAATAGTATTCTAATTGAGTTATTAAAGTTTTACTATCTTGAAAACTAGAGATAGAGATTAGTTTTCAAAGGGATTTGAAAATTCATTTCTTCGCTCCAACAAATTTCTAGTTAACGTTACATCTAAGCGTATTGTCATTGACATGTAAATTTCTTCTCTCTTATTTTACGAATCTTTAATGAAATCATGTAATTTTTAATATCTACGTATGTATAACAAAAATTATTTGAAAAATTAAAAATACGCGATGTATGTAAAGAAAGAAAAGTTTAGCGGGAAAATTGGCGCTCCTTCGGGAAACGTTTAAACCACCAGCTTTCCCGCCACGTTATCGACTGATCAAGGGGCGCATGTGAAAAGCGGTTACTGGCGCGGTCATCGAGCGGTGGCCATTGATTGGCCGAGCCGGTTCAGCGGCACCGCGCCGCGCTGTGACGCCATATTGGATTTCTAGTCAAGCGACCCACCCAACGACAACGGCAGCAACGGCAGCGGCGGTGACGGCGGCAACGGCGGCGGCAACGGTGGTGGCGGCGGTGGTGGTGTGGTGGTAGTGGAGGTGGTCGTGGCGACGGCAAAAGCAGCAGCAGCAGCACCAAGGTAGCTAGCCAAGCAGTCGCGCATTAACACTATTGCCGTGTGCGCTTTCGTATACGGCGCCGGATTTTTCTAATCTCGTATTATTTTACGGAACGTGGGGGACAAGAATATTGGAGAAGGGGATTAGAATATTTTTACCTGACATATAGACAGGTAGAAAGAGAGAGAGAGAGAGAGATAGAGAGATAGAGATAGAGATAGAGAGAGAAGAAAATCAGTCTTCAATTTCCTTTCAAAGGTCGTCACACGTCCATCCATTCGTCGTGAAAGACGGGAGGAGATTCTAAAGCGAAGTACCAGTGTCAGAGAAAGAGACGAAGAAAAAGGAACGAGGTAGAGGCAGGCAGGCAGGCAGGAAGATGAAGGGGATGATGCTGCCCGCGTTCTTGCTGGGCGTCCTCTTGGTCTCTCGCGTTCAGGTGAGTTTACAAACGCGTAAATAAGCAATCGTTATGAGAGACACATTTTTTTCACTTCGAGAGAAAGAGGGAATGAGAGAAAGCCGCAATGACGTTCCACGCGACGTACCTATCCAGATGTATATGTATATATATACGTACATATGTACGTACATATGTATACAAGCAAGGCTGAATATACGATGCTATTCGTTAGAAACATCAATTTTTACATTTCGATTCGATCAAAGACTTCCTTCTATCTTTGCTTAATGTATTGCACTTGGAAAATCTTGCGGCTTAGTTATTTGAAATGAGATATCAATAATAAAGATTCGAGAAGCACAAGCAAGGTTTTCCTATATATTACAAGAAAGGCTTCTTTCATCTTTCTTTTATTACTTTTGTATCTTCGAGAAATTCACAACATGCGAAACAAAAAGTATAATAATTTTTTTATTTTTTAAATATTATCGACGACCAATCAACTCTTTCCTTACTTCACGTTAAGCAAAGATTTATAATGAAGAATGCTGATTGGTTCGTAAAATTCGTCGACAACGATGGCGACTATCGATCGATTCGTTCTCCTTCCTCCTCGTCGTCATAGTACGATTTGACGTTTTCGTTTGCCAAATCTCCTAAAGAAATGTCGCATCACGATGAGAAAGGAAGTTTGCTATGGCTGCCGTCAAACGGGAGCCGCTCTCTCCGATCGATGCACGCGCCGGTGCTCCGTGCTTTAATATGTTCCGAGTACTTTCCAAGTGAACCCGCACCCCCTCCTCCCTTTTCCTTCCCCCTTCTCCTCCCCCTTCCTCGTAACGATCGTCGACTTCTCTTACTCTCTTTCTCTCTTTTACCAATTCTTTTTCTTTCTTACATTTTTCTTACAATTTTATTCAAGAAAACATGAAATGTCAACAAGATTGGTCATTTTGATTGGTCACCTCGTTATATCCTTATCGACGTAGTGATTGGTTCTTTAAAAAATATCTTAGATATACTGACATTAAAGAGAAAAAAACTTTTTAATGTTTTTTATTTCCATCGAATCTGACAGATTTGCTCGAGGAAAAAATGAAATTTTAATGAGACTGATTTTCATTGGTCGCGCCTCGTTATATCCGTATCGATGCAGTGATTGGTTCATTAAAAAGAATATTAGATGTAATGGCATTTTGAAAAAGTCGTTTTAATCCTTCATTATTTTTATCGAATCTAACAGATTTGTTTGATAAAAGAATGAAATGTCAACGAAATTGATTTTGATCGATTGGTACGTTATTCGTATCAATGCGATGATTGGTTCTTTAAAGAAAATGTTGAGTGTAATGGCGTTTTGAAAATTTTTTTTTAATTTTCTCATTTTCATCGAATCTGACAGATTTACTTGATAAAAAAGTGAAATGTCAACGATATTGATTTTTTTTTAGTTGCGTCGTTATATCCGTATCGATTCGATGATTCTTGGAAAAAAGAAAAAAGAAATCATTTAACCTTTTTTATTTCGAATCTGGTACAGAAGAATATCCTTACATTATTCGTCAGCGAAAAATAATCATCCGGGTATAGTTTTTATCAAAAAGGAAAGAACGCATTTCAAGTTACTTGAGCATCTTCTCTCTTTCGTCGTTTTGAATACTGAGAATCATTTTTCTTTTTCTTATTTCTTTTGAATGCGTACGACGACGAAATACGCAACTTTGCGGAGCCGGCGTCTTTCTGCTTTTGCGTAAAACGATGCTTTTATTTTTCACATCATATCTCTCTTTTTTCATTTTTTCTTATTCTTCTCTTTTCATCGTTTCAAATAGTCCGAGTTTCGAGAGAAATCGACTTTCAGGTAGATTATTTGGGGACGGTTGAATAGTGACAAAAGATTCAGATAAATAGAAAGAAAGAAAGAAAGAGAGACGGAAAATGAGTGAAAAAAAAAGAGAAAAGAATGAATGAGTAGAAGAGAGATAGAAAGAGAATAATAATTAGTGAGAGAAAGAAAATGAATGACTGTGTATGAGAGATAGATAGATAGAGATAGATAGATAGAGAGAGAGAGAGAGAGAGAGAGAGAGAGAGAGAGAGAGAGAGAGAGAGAAATGGTTCATGCTTTCGGAAAATTTTCATCTTAAGATTTGAAAATGGTCGAATAGAACTTCTTAACTGGGTTCGAGCTTAAAGACGATTAACGACGTCATTCATGTCGAAGCGGCATAAGCCGCATCAAAAAGTCGTCCTTCGTTTCTTTTTTATTGTTACCTTGTCAGTATTCTTTACGATACGAGACATGATAGAAAGAGAGACAGAGACGAACGACGACGACGACGACGACGACGGTTATGGTCCAGTTGCTCGAAGGAGAAACGTCGTATTCGCGTAGGTGTATATGAACTTTAGTTTTTTCCTCAGTCTCCAATGGTTTTGAAGATAATGTCAAAGAGTTGATATAATTGTATACAGTGTATGCAGGTGCGTTTGTGTAGGTGTGTATATATGTGCGAGTAAGTGAATGTATTTGATACATAAGAAGATTCGATACATAACCTTTTAAAATGGACGTCGATTAGGATTCCAATTAAGATGAAACGTTTTCGGATAAATGGAAAATAAAAATTGATTTCAGTTAAAGGTTAGTTCGATCAACATAAAAGTATTGTCTTTTCTTTTTTTTTTACTCTCTCTCTCTCTCTCTCTCTCTCTCTCTCTCTCTCTCTCTCTCTCTCTCTCTCTTTCTCTTTCTCTTTCTCTTTTTTTCCCCTCGAGTTCCTCGCGTGAATATCCTTTGAATTTGATTTTACTGCCTGGTAGTACTGGCCTCCTTCGTCAATTTTCATCTAACTCAATTACGATAAGTCGATTATAGGGTATTTCAAAGGGTAACTACGAACTTCCTCTTCACAATATTGCTTCGAGAATTTATTAATACATGCCTTACGATATATATATATATATGTCTGTGTATAGATATATAACATATACATATATATATATAGTAAATCGGGAGTTCTAGTACATCGAGAGTAGTAGAATATCAATGAAATATTAACATAAATCTTTTTTGCGAAAATAAATTTCACTTTCCTCTTTTTTCTCTTTCTTGATAATTCGATTCTCAAACAAATTTAATCGTTTAATGTACTGTCGATTCATTGCATGTCACGCACGAATAATGACGCATGGATACATCCTATGTGCGTGCTTCAATAGATGGCATACCGATTACGTTTTCGATGAGTCATATTCATCCATCCACACGTGCAATTCACTTGTTTTTGGACTTTTCTCTTGGGTTATATATATATATATATATATGTATGTGTATATATATATATTTATAAAAGAGATGTATATAACCTGAAAAAATATATATATTTCTTTGACTGGGATGCATCGCGCATTCAACATTATATGGCTTACGTGTTACGTCACGGATTTTACTTCGTCTCGGGAAGTATAAATGTATCACTGCATATACAGTGTATATAGTATATATAGTACACTACAGCTTGTGTACTATATATAGTATTTGTATGCTATAGTATAGTATATTACAGTGTTAGTGTTCTATAGTGATAGTATATTACAGTGTTATCATGCTACAATGTTAGTATACTACAGTATTAGCATACCACAGTACTAGTATACTACAATGTCAGTGTTAATATATTACAGTACTAGCTTACTACAGTGTTAGTATACTATAACGTTAATATACTATAGTACTAGTTTACTTATAATATTAGTATACTACAGTAGAATCTTACTAGAGTAATAATATACAATAGTAGATTTATATATATACTATTTATACAGTGATACATTGTAGAATATATATACGTATATATAGACAAGTACGATGCGGTAAAGATAAGGAAGCGTTTCCAAAAGGGGTTTTATACTTGATTGATTCTCGAGACTTATATAGCACATTCGAAGCCTTACAAACGTTATATTATGTATTCCTAACTTTCTAATCAAATCGAATAAGGATAAAATAGATCTAACGTGAAAATGTTTTGTCTTTTATATTATTCTCGGTACGACTTTATCGACAAAAATCTACAGAATAGACAAGATGAGAGACCATTCTGAGAATATTGATTTCGTTTTAAAAGCACATTTTTAGCATTTCGATTTCTCGTAATACGTCGTTTAATCTAACCTCTTTTAAGGGATGATCGAAATAAAAAATATCTGGAACTACGGTAAAATGACGTGGCAATATTGAAACTAATGAAATTTTTAAAATGTCTCGCGCTATTTCTATTTTAACATTCTCATACCTTAATGTGACGCCAATATAATAATAAGTAACAACAGGAAAAGCAGTAATAGTATGTACCAGTTACAGTAGTGTAGTAATATTAGTACCACGATTATGCAAACTTCTCGCGTACGATAGACGTCGAGGGCTTCTGTAATAAGTTAAACTCGCACGTGTAAATTATAATATAGTTGCTAACTGTCATTGAACGGTCTCATATTGTTGTACGATAGATCGACAATGTTCTCATGAATAATATAAAATCATTTCGTAGAATAAAGAAAAAAATACGATATGCAAAGTACGTCACAAATGTTTCGCGATTGGTAATCTTATAAATCACGATCATAATCTTGCCCATGTATAATTATATATTTTTACGTTTCTTTTTATTTATTTCTTTTTTTTTTTTCTTTTTTTTTTTCTTCGAATATTCTCGTTAAATGGTCTTGATCAACGTAACACGATATGCCAGATGCTTGCAAGAGGGAGGTCACTCGTTTGAAGAGATATCGAAGTAGAGTAATCGAATATTTTATATTATCGAGCGTCTCTTCATTTTCTGTTTTTTTTTTCTCTCTTTTTTTTTCGCCCCTTTTTATAACCTCGACGAATTATTTTCTTCCATAATTGAAGAGTCTTCGATATTTATCATTTTCATTCGAGAGAAGAATGATCGAAAAGCGATTAACCTCTTTTCTTTCTTTCTCTCTCACTATTTCTCTTTCTATCTCTCTCTTGCTCTTTTATAGAAGTTCTGAGCTCGCATTGCTCGTATAAATCGCATTGTTCGGTCGAGCATGAAGCTCTCTCGGCGTCCATATGCCATCAAAATATAAACCTTACATGCAAGTTATTGGCTTGGACGTTATCGGTATGTATCGGGTATGCGATACGAGAAAGGAAAGGATCGAGAACTATGGCGAATATATAGTTTGAACGTTCAAATCCCAAGCATTCCAAGCACTCCTTCATTTTTCATTTTTTTTCTTCCCTTTTCAATTTTTTTCTTGGTTTTTTTTTTGTTAGTTTATCGTTTCTATTAACAGTAATTATTCGACAATATAATGATTGCAGAAGAGATATCTTACTCGTTAATTGTATTATTATATGTAGATTCTCAATATAAGATTTAAATTCTAGAATTTTTTTGTATCTTCCTTCTTTTTCTTTCTTTTTTTCTCTTTTAAGTACATGCTCCACATATTTTCTTCTTCGCGATCACTATTAGTGCCATGATATCTTTTGGCTGTTTCTATGAATTTGTTAACATTGCAGAAACAGTGGTTTACTTCCGCATGCTCGCCTTTCTCAAATCTATTTAAATAATTATTATAAAAAAAAAATACAGTATCGAGATCTCTAATTATCGTAATTATTGAAATAAGTTATATTTGTAATATAATATGTATCTTCTTACTCGTGAATATTTAAGTAAAATTTTATAAAAATTCTCACATTTATTTGCATAAAATTTGTTTCGTTTTTTAATAATTAACGTAGCTTTTTTTTTCGAAGATATTTAAGAACGAAGAAACAAGAAAATATTTCAGTCTAACATTTCTAATACCTGTTCTCGAAACTCTCGAAGAAGAATTACGATAGTTAGACACTGCGGATCGACCAGGTGTTAAGTGGCAACAATTCACGGACTCCATTTTGAAACCACCTTGATTTCGAATCCTTCTATTTTTAACGTCCATATTAGACAGACAACTTGTCTAACGTTCGTAAGCGATATAACCATGAACATAACACATACTTCCTTGGAAATAAAAACCAACAGAATAAAAAATCCAATTTTAAATTTCTGTGCATAACGGATTATCATTTTCTCGTCAAATTTCGTACGTAATAATCTAATATATATACAAATCAATGAAGATAAGATAAGAACATATATTTCTCGAAAAATATATAAGCGATTTATTGAGTTCTCTTTAAATAAGGATATATACCATGTGCAGGTGTGTGCATACGTGTTTGTGGTGGCATAATTTATTAATAATAAACGAAAGCAGCATGTCTCTCGTAAAATATGTATGGTGACATGGCGGAATCAATAAAGAAACTCTTATATTGCGAAGTGATCCACACACAGTAGTAGTATATTCACTTTCATTTTGTTTTCTGCTACATAGTATGAGACAACTGTGGTAACAAAAATGATAAATGATATACGTAGATACCTATATGAAATGTACATATGTGTACGTATATATGCTGTCACTATCGACCTGTTTTTCTAGAATGAAAAGCAACTATACAATTGTAGACTCAGAATCTGAATCAATGCTACTACATCCTATTACATTCTAATACATACACACTCGTTCATACACGTTCTTCTTCTTCGTCTTCATTTCCTGCCTATGATTACGTATGTACTACATTCGCCTCGATCTCGAGGAAAGATGACCGCGTTAAACGAAAATCGAGAAATCCGAACAAACTTGCCGAAAATTTTATTTTTCATCGTGGCTATGACAGCATGTGTTAGAAGTTGCTTTAAGGTTGCGGTCAGATACGCCATAAACGCATTAGGTTAAATCCATTTAGATGGGAATCTTATATAAAACATCGTATAATCGGCTTTATAATGGGGCTGCCACCAATGATGTGCAAGTTGCAAATGAAAGCTACATTCGAAATATAGAACGATCGATTTATGATACGTACATATATCAAGGATATTTTTGAATCCAACGTTTATAAATCATTGATAATGTATAAAAAAGAAAATATTATCGATCGTTCCATAAAAGTATAAGCCATTTTTATTATTTTTATCCTCGACACCAATTAGTTGCTCAACGAGTATAATGTTCTTTTATTTTTTTCATGATTTCATTAATGTCACTCGTCCTTTTTATTATTATTACAATTTTATTAATTTTTTAATTATTCTCACGATCTTATTAAAGTTAGTCATCTCTTTTTATCATTCATATACACGAAATCAATTTGTTGCTTCACGAGTATAATATTTTCTTATTATTTTCATGATTCCATGAATCGCTTTTTTTTTTATTATTTATATACTCGATACCAATTTGTTACTTAACGAGTATAATATGTTCAACTATCGAGAATTTAATAATTTCTTTTAAGAGGTTAAAAAATGTAATAATAAAGTCGTTTTCGTTGATATTTGCAGGCTGTATCGGAGAGGTTGGAATTGGCACCAGCTGGAGGAAGATCTGAACCGCAAGTGAGTTATTTATAAGCTTATTTTTAAGCTTTACCTAGGAAACAACACTTTGATTGTCAAGGTAGAGAAGAATTTCGATATTACCTATCGTTCCGTTCCGTTAGAAAACGATTCTCTTCGCCTGGTATCATTCACATTCGGGATTTCAATCCGAGCGTGAAAAATCGATGGATTGACGTTATTTCTTGATTCGTTGGCTCGCTATGTAATAATCGATAATTTGCGTTAAATATTGTATACAAAAATATAACTACCTTATCTATTTTAAAGACAACTTAGAGTTCAGTTCATCGATATTTAAGGTTCTTTCCAAATTTTCTTATGCCTTTGTCTAATCCCTATATTGAAAAACTTTCGTTTCCAAGAGAGGGGGCGAGGTCATGGAAGTGAACTTTTTAATTTAAAAATAAATATATATATATATATAATTTAATAACAGCTTTCTGTTCTTTTTTTCCATAATAAAAAGATAATATCAATGGTGATTTTGAATAGTTGAATTCGCAATTGAAAAACATTTTTTCGTTTGGTAAATTTTGTAATTAAGAAAAAAGAAGTCGATCGCGCTGCGGTCGAAATATTCTTTTCTATGAAACGTTTTTGTTATTGTTGTTGTTTTAATTCATCTTATCTGGGTAAAACGTTATATCTCAAGTCCAATCTTCATTTTCCTTAAAGGTTGCAACGCTATGCGAAGTTGGCGAGGTTTACCTGGCACAACACATGGGCGAACAAGGTAGATGGGTGTCGTCGACCGATAAGAAGAGTTGTATGACGGACAAACTCGAGATTTTAGAATATTGTAAGAAGGTAAGAGACTGAGATCAATACAAAGAACCACATCTAAACATTCAACTTTCCATTCCACATGAAAAAGAAGTCTATTGAAATTATGAAATCAATGTTAAACGTTAACTTTATTTAACTTCGGAATTAATTTATAACATCATTAATTAAGTCCGGAAATTAATTCATGATAACTTTGAAATTAATTTCAAGATAGATCAAATGCAAAATGTAATTTAAAAATGATGAAAGATTGAATCAAGTGAAGTTGATGAAATGACAATTTTCACTTCTAAGACGAATTCAAGATATCATTTCATAAAATCATCTTCAAAATCGTTAAAAAAAAAAAAAAGAGAGAGAGAGAGAAATAATATAAAATAAAATAAGTTGCAAATCTTCAATCTAAAAATAACAAAATAAATTAGGACACAATATGAGTAACATAAAAAATCTGTTTAAAAAAAGACATGTTCATTGAAATTTGCAAATCAATTTTAATGATTAACTTTACCTAACTTTGAAATCAATTTAAAAATAGACAAATTGAAAAATGCAATTTAGAAATCAAAATAATAAATCAAAACCAGAAGGTAACACGAAGAAGAAGAAGAAAAAGAAAAAAAAGAAAGAAAGAAAGTAAGGTGGTAAAAGGAGATCGTTTAAATCAGCCGACACCGACGACACGTCATTATTCTCAGCAGAGTCTCGTAGCAAGCTCGTTGAAGCCTAGTGGGTACTTTCAATTCGGGAGTAGAAACGCTATAGAAACATACACGGTTCCCAGCTTCTCTGGCTCGTTTGGGAAGGAGTAAAAGGCGGTAGAGTTGAAATAGAAGAGTATGCCTGCTACCTTCTCTTTCTCTTTCTTTCTTTCTTTCTTTCTCTCTTTCTCTTTCTTCCTTCCTAACTCCCTCCCTTACATACACCTTGTCCATCTCTCTTGAAAGTTATTTGCAAGTATTCTCTCCTCTCTCTCTCTTTCTCTCTCTCTCTCTCTCTCTCCCCATTTTTTCTTTCCAAAAAAGTAAAAAAAAAAAGAAAAAGAGTGTAGAAACGAATATAGAGCAGGTATGTCGAACTCGAATACTTCACGAGCTAGCTAGCTAGTATCATGCTAGCAAGACTTAGGGTAAAAAGAAAGAAAAAGAAAGAAAGAGAGAGAGAAAGAGAGAGAAAGAGAAAAAGAAAAAGGAGAAGAAAACACGAACAACACAATGACACCAACGTGTAAAATAAGTAACGATCGTCGAAAGAAAGACATACATAGATATGGTTGGTGGTGTGGTGAAGATGATGGTAGTGGTGTGGTGTGGTGGTTGGTGGTAGTGTGCTAGTGGTGGTGCTGCTACTGCTGCTGCTGCTGTTAGTGGTTTACTGTTGTACGTGTTGTATGCACGCCTCTTTTGCTCGTGGCAGCCTCATTTCACTCGCGATACAACCTCGATTCACCCACGCCCGTTCCTCTGACTTGCAACACACTAGACCGCAAGAGCGCTTGCGCTTCTAAAGAGCGCACGGTTTGGCATTCCACCTTCTACAAGCCAAACTATTCTACCCTATGTTTAACTTCATCCTACTATAGTTTATATGAAAAAATGATTAATGTGTATCATGTTCAAAATATGATACTTTAAGAATTTCATCGGATTAATATTGAATGTTATTAGCATTTATAGCTTAATTATGCTATATTTCTTTTCCTTTTTTTTTTTTTAATATCAATTTAAAGATTTTTCATGATAAATATTAAAAATTGTTTTAGTTTATTTTAGATTTTGATATTAATAATACTTTCGAGGTTTCATTGCATAAATATTAGATATTATCAGCATTTATAAGCTATTTATTTTTATTTATTTATTTATTTATTTATTTATTTATTTATTTATTTATTTATTCTTTGTTATGAATTCCAAGCTAATTCTTGATAAACATTGAACATTATTTTAGTTTGTCTTGAGTTCTGATTTAACGGATTTCAAAGAGAATAAATGATGAAGAATCTGGTTTATGTATGTTAAGGATAGATGATAGAGATCATCCTGTTTGAATATTTATGATATTTAATTGAAACCTAATTTTGTAGGCATATCCAAAGAGAGACATCACTAACATCGTCGAGTCGTCGCATTATGTCAGAGTCAGTGGATGGTGTAAGCCTGGAAGAACTAAATGTAAATTGTCGAGATGGGTTAAACCTTATAGATGTCTGGGTAAGTATTAGAAAACTGACAATAGATAATAATAATTAAAAATTAATTAAAAGATCATAATTTTGTAAAAATTATTTCAAAGAAATTACTGATATTTATTCAGAAATTTTTAGATTGATTCATTCAATTATCTCGTTGAGATTGATCAATTTCGTTGATATTGATCATTTTATTAAATATTATTTATTATATAATTTCTCAGAGGGTCCCTTCCAAAGTGATGCACTTCTTGTACCAGAGGGATGTCTTTTCGATCATCTACATAATCAGACCAAATGTTGGGAATCGCACAGGTAAATGATGTTATTATTAATATTATACACACACATGTATAATATCTCCTCTATATCTGTTATCCTTATTACGTCTATTCCAAAATCTTTATAATTCTTTTTTTTTTTTCCTTTTTCTTTTCTCCTACTTTAGGTGGAACGCAACAGCCGCTGATACCTGCAGAGAACGTAACATGAATCTAAGGAGTTTTGCTATGTTACTACCATGCGGGATATCGCTCTTCTCTGGTGTCGAGTTCGTATGCTGTCCGAAACGCCTGAAAGGTACGTAACGTACGTAACATTCTAACATCATAATATCATTCTTCTCTCATTGTCGTTGAAATAACGACTGAATTTATCCGATGACAATATCCTCATTACGTCATTATTTTCACGCGAGAGATCATTTTCATACATTCTTTAACTATTTTCCGTTCTATTCTATAATTGGATAGAGATAAATCTTTGGTTTTTTCTTTTCTTTTCCTCTCTCCTTCCCCCTCCCCCCCCCCATCTCACTCTCACATGATAATCAGGACTCTAAAAATAATTAGCCTTTGTTAGAAAAGAATGCCCCTGTGAATCAAAGGAATAAATCTTTTTATACCTTTTTTTAATGGACACGCCTGTGAAGGTATCAGAAACAGTGAAGTAAGAGAAGAAAAAGAAGAAAGAGAAAGAAAGAAAGTGAGAGAGTGAGAGAGAGAGAGAGAGAGAGAGAGAGAGAGAGAGAGAGAGAGAGAGAGAGAGAATTATAAAAAGCAGTCAAATGTGAAGGATTGAAAAAGAAAATGTGTTAAATACACGCAGGATCATTCTCTTTTTACTCGACATTTTCAATCGTTTTCTTTTCTTTCTTTCATTTCCCTAATATTCTATTCCTTCTTCTCTTTCTCTTTCTCTTTCTCTCTTTTCTTTCTCTCTCTTAACACCCTTCCTTCATCCTTTCTTTGTCTTCTTTCACTTCTCCCTATGTATTATGTCTCCTTCTGTCTCTCTCATCCTCGCTTACTCTCACTGATTACATATAGCGCGCGCGCGCGCGCGTGCACGTGCACGCAACCCCTCTTTTCCACCCTTCCTTCATCCTCCCCCCACTATCGTCGTATGCTCGCTCGAGTAATCAATAACGACCGCGCGTCATTCTCGACGACGACGACTACGCATCATGTTGCTATAGTTTTTCGTGTCGCAACTATATTCTTTCTCTTTTCTCTCTTTTTTTCTCTTTTTTTTTCCTTTCTTTTCTCCCTTTTTTCACATTTGTTTCATGAAATAAATATATGTTGATTTTATATTTATGAAAAATATTATATTTTATTTCTAAATTATTTCTCAGTTTTAAATTAGTGTTTTTTTTTTGTTTCTAAATTATATCTATGTGTTTGTATGTGTCTATATATACGTACAGACATATATATATATATATATATATATATATATATATCTTTCTCTCAGTTGAATAAGAGTTTTATATTTCTTAATTATCTCTCAATTAAATAAAAGTTTTAAATTTACATTTTATTCTTCAGGACAATTTCTTTTTTCTATTCATCTAATGAAATAAGTTTGTTTTTCAAATGTACTTTTTAAGAATATTATTTCATTTATGAATTATTTTTCTACTTATTTTCTAATGTTAATTTAATTTTTTTTTTTTTCCAAATGAAATTGATTCTTTATAACTTAATTAATTTAATTACTTTATTTACTTTTAAATTTATTTAATTGTTTCATTGCATCCAACAAAAATTTATATAATTTGAAACTTGCAATACAAAATTTGTGTTAACTTTTATAATATAATAAGTGAAATTTGAAACAAAATTACACTAATAATTATATTAGTATAATTATACTATACTATGTATAATTTACATCAACTTTTGAGATATATATTAATCATGGTACTTTTGTTTCTAAAGAAATCAAATAAAATTTTTTAAATACAAACATAAATTTTTAAAATAGAAATATATTTATTAAAATTATATTTTATTTACAAATTATCTTTCAATTTATTTTCTTATATCAATTCGTTATAAAGTAATTTTCCTTTTTTTTTTTTTTTTTTTTAGAATGAAATAAAAGCGAGTATGGATAAATAATGATAAAACAAAAGAACCAGAGCATGATCGTTTCAAAAATTGCAAGATATTCTTATTATTGACGATTTATTTTCATCATTAATTAAATAGAAACTTTGCGTTTATGTTTGATACTCTTGAAACATTTTTTTAAGATTTCGAATAGTTCCAATATCTCGTGTCTTGACCAAAAGTACACTTAAGAATACTGCCAGCCCATACACTTATTGCACGTGTCTGCCATGCGACCCAGATAAAAGAACAGCATCGTGGGTATAACCAGAAGAGAAGGCTTTTGTCTGGCTTTGCAGAAGTCGAGAGAAGTCAGCTCATCAGAGAGCATCTATTCTCGGAGAATAGAACATCTCGAGAACCTAGTTAGTCAAGATGCTAGTCCTCTCTAACATAACAGGGAAAAATTAGAGCCTCTGGAATGGAAGAGCTATGTGCCTAAGATTGAGAAAGAAAGAAAGAAAGAAAGAGAGAAAGAGTAGCCAGAAGCAGACATTCTCTCTGTTGTTATTTATTTCCTAGATTCTCTCTTCCTCTTTTTCTTCTTCTTTGTAAGAAGCAACCCTTTGCAAACTATTCTATTTTTCTTTCTTCGTGTTGATTAACATAAATATTACGGGCATATATATATCGTCCTTTCTTTCTATCATTTTCATTTCAAATTACAAATAAAATAAATATTGAAATGCTTCAAATTTGTTGAAACATTTATTATTTTCTTTTTTTATTCTAATATATATATATATATATATATATATATATTTTTCTATTCTATTATTCAAAACAAATGTCTTGTTTTATTACAGAAACTATAAAGGTCAAGAAACCAATCGATTTACCGATTCCAAAAGGAATTGACGATGATCTCGACGAGGACGAAGATGATCTCGATGACGAAGATGATCTCGATGGTGAAGCCGATGACGATAATGATTCTGAAAGCGATCTCGACGATGTATTCAGTGATCAACCTGACGATGAGGAGAGTGACGAGGAATATCTAGACGATTATGATACAACTACGAGGTAGGCATATGATTTCAATGAAAAATTATTTATTCTCTCTTTTTCTTTTTTTTTTGTTTTACATCGTTTATCGAAATTATTAACTTTAAAATCTATAACAGCCGACCGTCCACAATATTCTCAACGACTGAGAAAATTAAACAAGAAGCAACGGCAATGCCTTTACCACTTAGTAGCAGCACGCAACAACCATCTCAATCGCAAGGTACACCGGATCCATACTTGACTCATTTTGATCCACGATCGGAACATCAAAGTTACAAACAAGCGCAGATGAGACTCGAGGAAGTACACAAAGAAAAAGTAACAAAAGTAAGCAAAAGCATTTTTGATAAAGTTTACATTTCAAATGAAATGCACGTTAATAAGTGCAACATAGTATGTACCTTTGTATGTACATATTATTTGGGCAAAAAATATTATAGCCCGGAACATTGGTGTCGCAATCTTTGTGCTACAACGTTTTCAGGTGATGAAGGATTGGAGTGACCTAGAAGAAAGGTATCAAGATATAAGAGCTCATGATCCAGTTGCTGCTGATGCTTTCAAACGATGGATGACGGCACGATTCCAAGAAACTGTTGCAGCCTTGGAAGAAAGTGGAGCTGCGGAGAAACATCAGCTCAGTGCGATGCATCAACAACGAGTGCAAGTATGCGTTGTTAAAATATATTAATAAAATACATGTGTGGATTTATATATTTATTATATGAATCGTTTAAAATATATTTTCATACGTAATTGTTAGGAAGCTGTTAAGCAGAGAAATGAAGAAGCTATGTCCTGTTACACTGCTGCTTTGAACGAAACTCCACCAAATGTGAGTTCGTTAAATTTATTATTTTATCATAGGTCGTTCTTTTATCATTTGTTCCCAAACATTTATGTTCTATTTTATATTCTATTTCTTAGACCCATCGTATTCAAAAGTGTTTACAAAAGTTGCTCAGAGCTCTTCACAAGGACCGACACCATACGATTGCTCATTACAAGCATTTACTTGACAGCAGTTTGGAACAAGCCCAACGTGAAAAACCTGCGACACTGGAACATCTGGCAGAAATTGATAGAATCACAAATCAAAGCTTATTGATGTTAGAACGGTAACGTATTGATAATTTATTTATACACAATTAAATGTTCTCAATTTTTATTATATTTATTCGTTGCAAGTGTATTATTTTTTTGTTGATATTTTATTTATTTTTTTTTTCTTTTTTTTTTTCATCGACCTTCAGATATCCTGATCTGAGTGCAAAAATCGGGCGTCTAATGGATGACTATGTTTTGGCGCTTCGCAGTAAGGATGAAACACCAGGTTTATTGTTAGCAATGACTCGAGAAGCAGAAGCAGCTATTTTAGACAAGTATCAAGCGGACGTGGCTAGCAAACAAGAAGGTATATAAAAAATTTCTTCTATAACATCGCTCTTCTTTGGAAGATTATGAATTTTTTTATTAAAATAAAAATGAAATGTATATATGTACGTTATTTGTATATAGAAAAAGAACATCAAAAGCAATTAGAACGTGCACGCAAGGAACAACGTAAGGTTGAACGTGGTGAATTACGTACGGAACAAGAACAACACGAAGAGAATGATTCAGTGAATGACAATAAGTATTCTTCTCAGCAGTCTGAACAGCCGGCACCCGTTGCAACGCTGCATAATGAAGGAGTGGTTAGAGCAGCACACAGTATGACTCATGATGTCTCACATTCTGAACCGGTTAGAACAGTTATACAGTTACATTAGAACCATTAATAATATTAACTCAGTAGTAGTTTGCTTTTTACATATTTTATTATTTACAGTTAAAAAAATAAATAATAATGCTGGAGTCTGTAGAATTTTCTGTTGAATTTTTTATTTAATTTTTTAATAATATTAACTAGTAGCTCGCTATTTGTTTATTTTATTATTTATAGTCAAGAAAACAGTATTGCAAAAGTATTAATGTCTTTTTCCTTTAATTGTTATAGATATAACAAGTATGATGATGATGGCATAACAATGTTAATAATGTATTATCATTTTACGCAGGGTTACTCAGTAAGACGTGAACTATATCACAAGGAGAGCCGATCAGTTTACTTTACGCTAGCATTTGCTGGAATCGCACTTATGGCAGCTGCAATTGTAGCTGTTGCTGTATTCAAAAGACGTAATGCGAGAAGCCCACACAGCCAGGTACGTTAATACGCGCATATTTATAAAATTAATTACCAACGTGAACTAAATAATATGAATAATTAAAATGTTGAATAGGGTTTCATTGAAGTTGATCAAGCTGCTACACCCGAAGAACGACATGTAGCCAACATGCAAATAAATGGCTATGAAAATCCAACATATAAATATTTCGAGGTGAAGGAATAATTTAATCAATTTAATCGGAACATCATTCGCTTTAAAAGCTGGTCTCGAGTAGTCTTTTCCATATTATTATCTCCGTTTACAAATGTCATTATTATTTTCGTTATAATTTTGATTTAATTCTAACAAGCATGAGGTACTTTCGAAGAATCCGATTATTTATGCGCTTACAACATTGTGCTTGCACAGCTAAAATACTCATTAATCTGAAACTAGCTGTCATAAATCGTAATAGGCAGTGATGTTAATTCACATAATGTATAGCACAATAATATATATGTTGGTGGACCCATCAATGGTGTTATATGAAATGGTAAATTATAATTAAGAACTTATTACGCGGGGAATTAATACTATGACAGTGTGTCGAACCACGAAAACTATCTAGATAAGTATACTCGATTCAGTGTATCCATATAATGATACGGTTTTAAATGTATGTGCCATATGAAAAAATGGATGTCAGATATTAGATGCCTATCTCTTCGAAAGTTCCTCCTGCTTTTATTGTTTTTATTTTGCCATCATTAATATCGAAGAGAAACTCAGGAAGGGGCATTGCTCATGATAAAGAGTTCACATTAGTTCTATCATCTTGATGTTCCTTCAATTTTATTAACTTATTAACTTTTCATCTGAAAGGATTGCGAAAAGTACCCGATTGAAAAGAAATCCTATATCTATTTACTGTTACAACAATAGATCTTAATCATCACGAGAGGCAACACATCTTTTCCGTAATCAATTATGCATTTGGTAACGTGCATCTGATCGTGCACTAACTTCTATATTTTTTCGCTCTGATATTTTTAGAGATAGAGAATGGCAATAAGATTCTACGATTCAGTCCTTTTGAATAATACTAATACTAATAATAATAATAATAATAATAATAATAATAATAATAAAATAATAATAATAATAATAAAATAATAATAATAATAAAATAATAATAAAATAAAATAATAATAATAATAATAATAATAATAATAATAATAATAAATATATATCAGTATCTCAAAGTCGTAGCAATTCCGCATTGGGTGATATAAGCTTCGATTAAAATTAATCGCTTATGATTGTGCAAGAGTTACATGTACGCTACAGAGAAACTCTCAAAATATCAGAACATCAATCGATGCACATAAAAAGTTCGTGATATTTTTTTCTTCGTCCCCGTTCGATTCCCACTGCCTGGTTTTTTAGTGAATCTTTCTGTACTTAACGTTTACTTAGTCTATAAAAGAGAAAAAGTAATACTTAAGAGATTGAATCACTAACGTATTTAATGATAACGAGAAATAAGATATTCTATCATTCCACACGAAAGTCGAGTACTTTTTTCGGGAGGCCGTCGCTTCGTTGGTTGCACGGAAAATATTCGATAGTTTCGTTCGACGTCGCCGAGGGCTTCTCTTGTTTTTTCTTTTAAACGAGTCTAAGCATCGAAGACGTTACGTCGATACTGTCGAATAAGAGGAACAGTTTACCGGAGTTTTCTGAGTGGCTTTAATACCTCTGACTAAGGCTTGAAAAAGAGACGGCTGTTAAAGCAAGAATATTCCTTTCTGTTTTCGAATTGTTCATACAATAACTAATATCTTAGGGTATTATTAATTATATTATATGATGATAATATATATTACACGTTTAATGCTTATATATTTGTACATGGTCAAAAGGGGGTAGCCCGCACTTTAGCCAGGGTCGCGTGGGAAACTTTAATTTTAATTCCTTTTTAATGCACTCTATTAAACGCTCTTGAGTTAAATAATTTTTTTTCTCTTTTTTTTTTCCTTTTTTTTTTTTTTTTTTTTTTTTTTTTAATAGAGTAGTGTGATCCCATATATAATTTTATTCATTCGAAACAATTGTATATTTATCTAATTAGTTAAATGTCTACTATTTTTATATAAGCAAATGCAAATATCGTTTGAAAGAAAAGATAATACAATCGATTGTTATGTGTTTCATCCACAGATATTATTTTTTATTAGACCGATCATCTTGAGATAATTATCGGCGAGATTATCGGAATTATTGATAAAAATATTAATTTTGCATAGAATTTATTTCTATTTACGAGACAATAGCTACATCGAGATAACTCGAATCTGCTTTGATGTCTAAAAGACGAGAGAAGAATTTGCAAAGTTAATATTTATGAAAATCAGAAATAACTTGATCTTCGCTGTAATACTTAAGATGATTGTTCTCAAACGTACATTAAGTACATTATATATATACATATATATAAGTTTATTTTATTGTATTTTTACACATGTTTTTTGAAATAATTTAAACGATTTATTGCATGCTAAAATCGTTGAAAATCGAAAAAGAAATCTTTTAAGCGCACTCAGAGCAGCTGCCTTCCTACCTTAAATATTATAAATTTTGTTTATCTCGCGCAACTCCGGTCGAAGGGTGAGCAAATAAAATACACACAGATACACATACATACATTGCTGAATGTTACAAATATTTTAGATATATTAAGACGATAACAATTACCACGTGAGTGTATTACAAATACTACAAATACTACAAATAGCATCAGTGAATTAATGATAATATAGAAATATATATATAAATATATATATATATATATATATATACATATGTATGTATGCGGACGTGTGGTCGATTTCACGCGCATAAGCGCGTAAGTTTGCCAGAGATGTGTGAGTGATATATAGATTATATATATATGTATATACACCATGCATATACATGTATACATATAAAATTAATATACATTGTGTACCTATAGCAAGTAGTCTTTAAAGTATTGAAACATCGTATATAAACCTGACTCGATGAACATTCGCAGATAGTGACGATCACAAATTTAACAAATACGATTTGTTAAATATGATTTTTAATTATATTTATATAGTTGCATTGTTCTTCACATTTTATTTTATTGAAGATAAATTTAAGTGATGCATCATTAAATTGTTTAGTTAATCTATCGTTAGTTTTATTGTAAGTTGATGTTACAAATAGTAATATAATTGAAATATAAATATCAGTATTAGCAATCGGAGCATATCAGTTTGGCAAATTAATTTTATAGTTATTGGTATGTACTTCATAATACTGCGAATCTGCATCGAGTTATCCTATATAAGTTTAAGAATTGATTTTTGTAAAGAGGTGATAAGTACATATATCAAGATAATTGACTTAGCTTAAATGCCATGTGAGATGTGAGGGAAAGGAAGAAAATATACGTCCTTTAAATAGCAGTTCGGATTAGAAGTTAAAGGAAGAGAATAATAATGGAGCTAGACTTTATTTTTACAATTTTTTCAGTTTTTCTCGTACAGTGTGTATCAATCTGTAATCATGATCCTGTATTATATCAGTATATAATGCGCAGTGTGACACTCGTATAAAACAATATACATATGCAGAAATTGCTTCTGCTAATACTCCTAGCTTTCCTAAAACTCTATCTTTCTCTAATAAGAAGTGCACCAAGTTTCAAAACCATACACTTTAAATGCCAAAACATTTAAATAAATGCTCCTTCAAGGTCGTTGCTGTGGCTCGTAAGATGATTGTACAGGATAGTGGATTATTAGATAAAGTTAATGGATATATCACAGTCAAAAAGTCTATTGCCTATGGATCGTTTTTGCTTGTGATTTTTATTTTTATCAATGTTGAGATAAAACTAAGGAATACACATATTTGTCTTTAAGTTTTGAAGGATAGTATAAAGAAAAAAGAAAGAAAGAAAGCACTTTAAAAAAAAAAAAAAAAAAAACAAAGTAACTGTTAAAAATAATGATTTTCTTATGAGTTCTTAGTATACAGTATATACTAAGATCTGCGCATCCATCCAAGCTAACCTTAAACCGATAAAAATAACGGATAAATGAGAATACATAATATTAGAATATCACTCTTATATAGAATCATTATAATTTTTAAATTAACCATCTCCACGATCACCCCTGCCTTCATCTCAATTATTAGTAGAAAATATTATCGTTTAAGGATAATTCTCCCTATCTCCCTTTTTCCCTTCACACGCATTTCTCCTCACCGCTCACAAGTTTTAATGCATTATTACACCTATTCCTCTCCCCCATAAAAAAAAAAAAAAAAACATTGTGTTTGTGGATATATGTAATTTTACTTATCAATAAATAAATTAAAAAAATTATATATCGCTTTAAATCCGATCTAATGTCAACATTTAATTAAAACCGAGAATGATCACTAATTAATATTTCAAATCGACACAAATATTGCACACTTCTTTTCATTTAATTGATACAAACGAACGTCCAAATTTTTCAAGATAATTAAATAAATAAATAAATAAATATATATATCGAAGTTCATAAAAAAAAAAAAGAGAGAGAGAGAGAGAATACGAACAATATATCAATTCGACAAGAAAAACCATTTTCTTTATATTTATTAATAAAAAATTCAAACTTGTCAACATTTTACCGCGCCAGTTTAGAATAGTTGAACGATCTGTCAGCAGATGTCGCTTCGATAGACAAAGATTCGAAGTGTATACACTCTAAACTATCGGACCAATGACGAAACAGTTTCGTCGATGGCGCCGCCTCAGTGAAACTTCGTTCGTCGTCGTAAGCGCCTCGGTTTGGCACGGTGGCGTGCGAAGCGAAGCTTCGGCAAAGTGTCCGTAGGAACGTTAACGATTGCCGAACGCAGTCGCGTTCGCGCGTACCGTATACGCGTTGGGATTACGTTCTGTTGTCAAAGAAGAAGAAAGGAAGGAGAAGAAAGACGAGAGATATGTATTCTCCCGTGGTTCATCGTCGTAGGAAGTTCGATAGCGGGAAGATGTCGTCGAGTAGATAATCGTCGTTCGAGAGCAGCCTACGGGCGAGTCTCTTGAAGGCTTCGAAGGAAACGAAATAAAGAAAGAGAGAGAGAGAGAGAGAGAGAGAAACTTGGCACTGCGTTCGAAAATACATATACATATACATACACACACACACATATATATATGATAGACAGAAAGAGAGAGAGAGAGAGAGAGAGTATAGTCGTATACATGAGCATATATATTATATCGTATTTTGCATCCTTCTCTTTCTCTCTCTTGCGGGATTTGTCCCTCTACCGCCAACGTCGACACACCGCCAGGACGTTTATCACCGTTCGTCGTTGCAATCGTCAACGTTCTAACCGTAATCACGGAAACGGTAGTAATAGTTAAAAAGAAGAAGAAGAAAAAGAGTAAAAGGGAGGAAGAGAAAAAGAGAGGAAGGAAAAGGTGACAGTGCCAACGTCGTTGGAATTTATGGTGCGCCTGCGAGAGACTGTGAAGTGAAAGAAAGATAGAAAAAGAGAGAGAGAGAGAGGTAACGCGACTACGAGAGATTATTGAAGATAGAGAAAGAGAGAGAGAGAGAGAGGGAGAGAGGGATATATCGGTGACGGGTGTGTGTGCGCGAGAAACGAGACATACGGTGCTAGAGAAGGCACGAAGAAGAAATCTATCGGTGCTTGTGCTTTAGTAAACGTCGTTTCGATCGTAGTTGGTTGTGACAGTTCTCGCGTTGTCCCGTTCAAAAAGTGTTCTCATGTGTATATCTCCCTTAAAGCTTAAGAAAGATAGAAGATAAGAGAAGGAACGACAACATAATAACAACAATAACAACAACAAGAAAAAATAGAAAAAATGCCGGGCCTAATCGCGGTGAGCGAGTTCGTCGAGGAAACGAGGGAGGACTATAACTCGCCCACTACGTCGACCTTCGTTTCTCGAATGCCACAATGCAGGCAGACCATCACATCCCTCGAAGAGGTAAGACAACCTTTCTTTTCTTTCTCTGTCTTCTTTTTTTTTCTCCTTTTCTCTCTCTCTCTCTCTCTCTCTCTCTCTCTCTCTCTCTCTCTCTCTCTCTCTCTCTCCAGTGCTTTTTCTTTCTTTTGTTTTTTATCCGTCTTTTGTTTTGTCGTTCTCCTTTTATTTTCCTTCGGCCTTTATTAATCCTTTTTACTTTTTCTACCTGCTCGTTTCTTAAATCTTTCGACCTTTCCTTTCTCTGCATACACACACACACATGTGTGTAATGTATGTATGTATATCTCTATATATGCGTTTATAATATATTTTTATTCCAATCTTTCCTTTTGTTTTTTCTTCTTCTTTTCTCTCTCTCTCTCTCTCTCTCTCTCTCTCTCTCTCTCTCTCTCTCTCTCTCTCTCTTTGTTTTGCATATGAAAATTATAAGTCTGTTGAAATCGTAATTAATTTCGTATATATTAAAGAAATTAATAAGAAATGCGTTCTCGTGGCTAACGTGACACTTATCTTTCTTTAGAATTGCACGATAATTCGTGCAATATAATCAGAAACGAATTCTCGATAATTCAATGAGTTCAAACAATCGGAATATTGTACAAAGATGTGCGCCGAACATGTATCGTACTTGGCATGTTGCAGTAAACATTAGAAATGTTAGGGTTTCGCGCGCTACGACGTACGTTCTTCGAGCATGCATCACGAATCATAGGGAAACGGATGGAGAAAGGTCGATCTTTTATTCCAAGAATATATATATATATATTTTTTTTTCTATTATACACGAATATAAAGAGAGAGATAGATAATATTGGTAAAGCTATCTCCCTCTCTCTCTCTCTCTCTCTCTCTCTCTCTCTTTCGAAAGAGAATTCGATAAACTCGTCCGCTGGGATTTAAATCTCTTGACAACTTTCGCTGTATATATTTATTCTCTCTCTCTCTCTCTCTCTCTCCCCTCTCTCTCTCTCTCTTTCTCTCTCTTACACATACACAACACGCGTACATTCTTTTATCTTTTTTTATGACAACATTTGTTCTCTCTCTCTCTCTCTTTCTCTCTTCTTCTTTCCTATCGACTTTAGCGCCCGCACTTCTTTATTCTTATTTGTAATGGATGCGACGTTATAAGAATGAGAGAGATAGATTATCCAAATGTATAGAAGTGTATGTATGAGAGAGAGAGGGGGAGAGAGAGTGGGAGGGAGGGGGAAAGAGAGAGAGAGAGAGAGAGAAGATAGGTGATTGGCGTTGCCGCATGCGTGCTCGTAGCGCGTGGGCGTTTCGCAGATGCACACGGAAGATGCAGCCACCTTTCGGGACTATTCGGCCATCTCCACGTTGGATTCGGCTCTCATCGAGGTCGTACTCGTATCCTTGCGCGCCGTCGCTACCGCCATCCTTGCGCGCGCCCCGACCGGCATTGCTGTGTTTGTCTCTTTGTCAAACACACGGTACAAGGAAATACGCGTTTTCCGGTTTCTACCTACTTTTATTTATTTATTTATTTATTTCTCTGTTTCTTTTGTTCGTTTGGTTTCTTCCTTCTATTTCTTTTTTCTCGCAATTCTCCAATATATTTAATGCATTTATTGTGCGCATTACAATTTATTATAATATATATTGTAATATATATAACTAGCGATACATTTCATATGTATATATATATATATGTATATATGTGTGTGTTTGTGTATTATAGTTATATATATTATTGCTATATCGAGTACGAATTGATTTGATTTATTCCTATTGGGATATTATTGTCATAATTTTTGTTATCGGCATATAGATGATTTCTAGTTACTTTTTAATCGCGTGGAAAATGTTCGATTATCTTTCTTTTTTTTTTTCTTTTTTTCTGTTTTTCTTTTTATTTTATTTTTGTTGGTATTTTTTTAGGAAGTAGTATCGAATTATTTATTACGATCAAATTCGTTTCTCGATTCTTTCCATTGGTTGGCTGCGAAGTTGTAACAAAATTAATCTTCGTTATTAATAAAATTCATTAGGTGTGTCGATATTCTCTACTTGTTTCTAATTATTTAGAAAATGTTTTGTAAATTGTTCTGGTTTTTTTTTTTCTCTAGGAAGTTTTAATTTCCTGATAATCCTATTAGTTTATTACAAATTCGTTTGATTGGTCCAATATCAATCGATGCTGATTGGCTTCTTTTTAATCGTTGTTATCCATTTACCACAATTTATTTTTATTCCTTTCTAATGACGTAAAAAATGTTTGGTAATCCCTGCCTTTTTCTTTTTTTATTTATTTTGTTTTCTTTTTTAATATTTGTGAAGAGTACTAATTTTATATTCACGTAATCCTATTGATTCATTACAAGCTTCTTTGATTGGTTAGATACACGAAGACGTCTTATTGGTTGACACTAATCGGTTTTAACCCTCGTTATGCATAAATCGATGATGCTTTTTATGTATTTCTAATGGAGTGAAATGTTTTATTGTCCATATTGTTTTTATTTATTTCATTTTCTTTTTTCATATTTATGAAGGGTACTGATGTTACTTTCGAATAAATCTTATTGGTTAATTACGAACTCTTCTGATTGGTCAGATAGATAAAGTCGTCTTATTGGTTGGCACTGATCAGCTTTTATCTGCTTTACATTCGAAGCCGATGATGACATCTTCGCACCTCGTTAACATTCAACATAGGTACGCTTATTAATATTTTAATCTTTGTATCTTCAGCGGAATATAGAGTCTCAACATTCTAGCATGTCGAGTCGTAAACTAATAAATAGACTGTGACTTTCTGCGAAACTAGTCATCGTTGTATCTATCTATGTACATATATTATATATATATATATATATATATATATATATGTTTGTATATTACAGCGATATGATGTCTAACCTGAAGTTGTGTGTGTATCTGCGTGTGTGTTGTGTATGTGTACGATTATCAAAGTCAAGAAATCAACCGTCGGTTTCGTTTTAGTCGAATGAAAGTGATATACTTCAGACTTTTGAAATAAAAATACAGAATTCAAATTACATAATCAGAGATTATTATTATTATTAAAAAAAAAAATAATAATAATAAAATAAAAGAAACGACCGTAATTAAATTACATTAAATTTCTTATCTCTCGATAGACCGATCAAAATTTCTTTCTTAGAAATATAATTTCGATATAGAAACTTGAGCTAATGTGAAACGAAATTTGAGAGATAAACTAACCTATTATTATTTAAAAAAAGAAATCCGGATCACGTGATCTTCGGTCATATATACGTGCTTCTGATTCGCTGACGAATAGGAAACGTTGGAAAAATATATGGTGTCGTCGTCATCGTCGTCGTTTTCGTCGTTTTCGTCGTTTTCGTCGTTTTCGTCGTCTTACGTATGATTAATGATACGAGGGTAGCCGTGAAAAATAATAAGAGAAACGTTTGTTGAGAAAATCACAATTGAGATGCGTCAACATTCTTCTACATGATATTGAATCGTTTATTCGAACGCTAGTCAATCTTATTTTTCTTCATCGTTCTCGATGTTTACAATGCACTCGTTAAATAGAAGCCATGCTTAACGAGACGACATCACTGTTTCTTCGTTTCTCTTTTATTTTATTACATTACATAGCTACTTTGTGTGATTACGTATGTATGTATGTATGTAGTATGTATGATGCATGCATATATATGAATACATACATATGTTATATATATTCTCGTATACATGTATTCAAAAAAAAACATCGTGCATTCATATATATATATATATATATAGTACATAAAAGATTCTTTCGACCAATCAAAGAAAAGTATACACCGCAAATATACATACCTGCCGCCATCTTTTATCTTGAATCTTTTCAACGTCTTTACATATGTACGTATATCCACTATGGTGTTTCCTGAACTCAAGGAATTTCTTATCTTTTGATCATCGAACGATAGAACGCGGTTACTCCCTCTGGAATTATTGATTTCTTTTATATCTCTTATACACCTTATATATACACTCTTATATATATACTTGTAATCGTATACGTCCTATTTGTTATCAATAGAAAATTCGTAGCTCTCGTGATATCTCAAACTCGTATAAAAATAATTTATTTTTTTTTTTTATAAAACCTACTCCTTTCGATCTATATATATATATATATATATATATATATATATATATATCATATTCATATAAAATTTTTCAGGAAAAGAAACAAAATTAAAAAAAAAAGTATATATAAATTCAAAATTTGTACCAACGAGAAATAAAATCGAGGCTTAAAAAGATCCGCGTCATATTTAAAAGGGAATATGGTCCGATGATGAAAGGGATAGAAATAAAAAGGATAAGAAAAAAAATCGCTCGAATATGTCGTCGTCGTCGCCGGTTAAAAAAAGCAGTCGGCCGAAGAAAACCACGACAGCATTAGGCCGTATAATTCTCGACGAATGTCGCAAACACTCTCGCTTTTCCTTCTATTTATGTTCTTCTTCTTCTTTTTTTTTTTTTTTCTTTTTCTCGCGTTGGCTCGATTGTTCACCGCGAGTGTCGGTGCACCGTGAAGTGTTTCACTCTCGCTGTTGTATGTTGCAGCAGTTTGCAGCTAGTAGTGTGTTCTTTTTGTCGTTTCGTTCGAACGCTCGATAACGTTGACTTTTGATCCAACGCGTCGAACTGCAAACGATTGATTATTATTTATTAATCAGTCTTCTTCTCCCGAAGAAGAATCTCCCTTTTTCGCAGTATACTTTTCTTCTAGAGAAACATGGAGGTTAGAAAAATTTATATTATTGTTGAAATGTTTTTTTTTTTCTTTTTATATTTATTTATTTGTTCATTTATTTATCATTTTCTTTTTTTATTCATTGAATAATTTTATTTGATAAAATTTTAATACAATTGTCGTCGGTCATATTAAAACAAAATCGCTTCTCTCCATTCTTAATATATTTTTTATTGTTACTATTCTAGGTATATACATATATCTTTTGATATTTATCGAACGATTATTTAATTATTTATAAAAATTGTTTAATTAATTGAATTTGGAAGATAGGTTAAGAAAATCGTTATCGACTACCTTGAAAGAAAATGATTCATTTATCAAAACTTTATCTTCCCTCCGATATACATACTTGAAATAATTTTAATTGAAACGTATAATATAACAAAATTATCGTCGATCGTTGAAACATAATGATAGACTTCGAAGTTAAAATCTCTCAAGAACACTGTATTTGACAAACAAAGGAGGAAAAAAAATAAGAAAGTCGATCATAAAATCTCTAGTCACTTCGTAAACGCATAATTAAAAACACGTTGGTTGCCGTGATATTTTGATGTGATTTTCCGTTCAGGCTACGTGAACCATCGATCGGCTACGGTATGAAAATTGCATTATATACATGACAATTATATCAGCTGATGATATTATGAAGCATTTTACGGTCGCGTTTAATTTTACATAAGATATTTACAACGGCCTAGAACGATAAGTCTTCGATGTGGGCCACCGGTGGAGCACGCGACATTCAACGTGTTAATAAGCAATTTTTGTTCCCTCGAGAGCAAGGTAAACGCTCGATGGTGTAGTGTGAACGTTCGTAGGAGGATCTTGTTCAAGTGGATCACCAATACTACCTTCGGATTCGATTTCTCAATATACTATATGCATATATATATATACCCACACATCATATATATATATGGTACTATATAAATATATGTATATATATACACGGATATAGGTATATAGTAGTTTCCGACACGCGATCTTTTTCCAACGTTTATGGCTTCCAGTTGGTGTCAAATTTATTCGATTGGAACTCTCTCAATCCAGTTCGGACGATCAATCGAAGTGGATCGGATGTAAATCAAACGATATATGTTTCATTCCGCATTGAAATTTCATTGCTTTCATGAAAACTCGATCGCAATTTTACTGAACAGTTTTTCTAAAATGGCTACTATTTATTATCGGTGCAAAATTTTTATTAAATTTTCTATTATTTATTATCGATGAAGAAATATGTTAATAATCTTGGAATTGTTGTTACACGTGCATATATGTATGAGAAAAGCATGCATGCATGCATGCATACATACATACATACATACGTTTAAGCGTCTCTCTTGAAACAACTCGCGAGTTAAATTATCTTCTTTTCTTCTTGGAATTCTTCCTCTTTTCGACCGACATAGTCAGCTCCGTAAAAAGAGATAATTGAACGTTACGAAAGCTCTTTGGCGTCTCGAAACGATGCCTGCAAGGAAAGCCGACCGTCTATGGGCATTCTTCTAAAGCCCAGTAGCAGTAGCAGCTGGCTGGCATCGTTGTTGATGCTGCACTAGTGCACTGGCGTTGTTACGAGACCACAAAGAACTATGCACCTTTCCTACTGCACGCTTTTCACAATTTTCTGACTCGTGCCAGCCGGAGAAGAGAGAGAGAGAAACTCGAAAAAAAATTCTATTCCGCGAATAAACACGAGTAAAAAAAAAAAAGGAAAAAGAAAAGATCGACCGACGAGCGTTCCCTTGTTCGTGGAATTCTTTGTTTTATTCTCTTCTTGGTGTTTTTTTTTTTTTTTTACTCCATTGGATCTCGTTCAAGCATGAAATACTACTTTCTTTCGGCAATAATTATTGATTCGAGCAATTTAGTCCGAAATAGAGAGAAATCAATTCTGAGAAATTTCTTTCTTTTTTATATTATATACTTTTTATTGTTAATATTATCTTATGAGATATTGAATAAATTAACTTCACGAAAAAATCAATCTTTCTTTTGTTTTTTTTTCTCTCTCTCTCTCTTTCGTGACTTATAATATTTCATTTTGCAATATTTTCTTTTCGTGACTTTTAAGTATAAACTATGAAACTAATTTGAATATCGCGGGTTTTATTGATTTCAACAATATCTAGAATGGAAATCAACTTGAGTAAAAAAATTGTGTTATTTAAATTTTTCTTGTTTCGTGATTTTGAATAATAAACTATTGATGTAAGCCAATTTGAATTACGCGGGTGATGCGAAAGGGTGATTAAGTAACATGAATATAGTCACGTTCCCAAGTTTACTTGGAATGAATTTAACCTAATAACCTAACCGTGGAGAAGTCGACACGACACAGCTTTCAAAGTCTCTTCTGTAAAATACAAACACATTGACACACACGACAAAGTAGAGAGAAATTTTGTCGAGAATTTTGATAAATTTCGAATAGTAGGTTAATTCTCTGTAATCTAATTTTTGTTTGTTGAACACGTAATAACAAACGAATAATATTATTTGTAAAAGCATGATTATACTATATCGCTATTGTATCATTTTAATATTTACTTAAGAAACTAGGAAAAACTTGTAATATATATGAACTTTTACAAGCCATTAGTTTTCTCTTAATATAAATCGCTTTTCCATACAAAATTTAATAATACACAATAATCATATCGTTTCAACTTGTACTTCAAAATAAAATAATATAAAATAAAATAGAAACAGAAATAAATAAAAGCGAACAATGAGTTCTCCGATCGATGAAAAAAAAATCAAGTCGAACAATAAACAAAATTGCAGATATATCAATAATAAAAATTATAAATTAAGAAACGTTAGTAGATAAAAATTGTTCGTTACAAGGATGATATTAAAAAGAACATATCAAGTTCTATCGTAAATACATGCATACTCCAATTACTTTCTTTCTCCTTCAAAGTTCCATTGATAAAAACGATGTCATACAAAAGTTTCCAGATGTCGAATACCAAAGTTAAAACTTCCCCTCCCCCTCTACTCTTTCATTCCTTTGGTCGACTTACTCTTGACCCTGATTGTCTTTATGTCACCCACTTTCCTATTTTAGAATTGGCTCTTACAACATCACAACCGTCTCTTATGAGAATTCGCTCTTAGGCTGAGTTATTCTTGAACGAGACAAGATCTATTCTTGGTGTTTCTTCTTTGGTCCTCCCAAGGAGAGAGAAAGAGAGAAAAAGAGAGAGAGAGATTTTACGATACGCAAGAGACAAGTATATATGTATTACAGCAGCATCGATCGTTCAGGTTAATATTTTTTCAGTAAGTGATACACGCTCGCCAGACGTGAACCTTATTTTCTTGCTCTGCTTGAAAAACTTTTTGTGATACGAGAAGGGTGGATCGATCACCTCTCTTGCACGAGTAACTCGCCCTCGCTTAACTCTTCTTCTTCTTCTTCCTCCTCTTCTTCTTTCTTTCTTGTTTATCGAGAGCGAGATAAAGAGAGAGCAAAAGAGAAAGAAGGGAAAAAGAGAATGGAGTATTGGATTTTATAAAAATAAAACTTACTATAGTCCAAAGATTACGAAAAAGTATTGGTCGTGATGATTACTGAATTGTGTTTCGTGGATAAAGAAATTTTGGAATGTTTTGGTTCAAAACTCGTAGCGTAAGTGTTCCCTTGTGCACTTTATAAAAATGTTCAAATAAAAATTCAAAGAAAAATGATTGATATCGAAATGATGTCGTATCTGTGTGTGTGTGTTTGTTTGTTTGTTTGTTTGTTTGTTTGTTTGTTTGTATTCTTTAATAGAATGAGTTACATTTTATATTTCAAAGAAAAAATTTACTTGGCAATTATTATCGAGTAAATTGTATATTAAAACGTGTATAGAAATGAAATTTCTCCTTCCCGATCGGTAATGCAATAAGATTTATTCCTTTTTTTTTCTTCTTCTTTTCTTTTCTTTTCTTTTTTCTTATCAATATATATCTTTTAAAGTAAGAAAATATTTCTTTATTTTTCCAAGAATAATAAGAAATTTTCCAATGAGTTTTCTTTAACATACACTTCAAATAAAAAGTTGTAACACTATTATCGTAAATGAGGGGGGAAAAAAGAAAATAGAAATCAGTGACGAATCGTTTAGCGTTATCTTAACAAGTTTGATGATTATGTTACAGACTCTGGACTTCGACAGAGATGGTCTCACCAAACTAAAGAAGGCCATCAAGGCAATTCACAATTCTGGAAACGGTAAGAATTACAGTCTTAAAAATAATTCAAATAATTAAATAAAATCGCTGCTATCTCGATTTAATACTCTCGAATATCGCGCTTCGCTTATTAGTTTCTATGAACTACGGAAAAAGAATGCTACGATCGCTTTTTCAAATACAGAAAATGTTCAATCTTAGACAAATTCTAGTGATTAAATAAAATAAAATAAAAATAAAGTAAAAATAAAGTAAAATAAAAAAGACTATACTCCAAATAAACGCGTAAAACTGAATTTATTTTTTTCGAATATCGCGCTTCGCTTATTAATTTCTATGAATGACGATAAGGCGCTTCGATCGCTTTTTTTAAATTTATTCACCGAATGCCCTACGTAACTCCAACAATATTTGCTATTCAAAGTAAGTCGAGCTTGGAACGTGTTGGTTGGGTAAGGCACACCACGGGGTGTGGTAGACTTTTAGTGTGTCACCATGTTCCGCGGCGGTACTGAAAATCGATATATCGTATTATATGTACATACACATACATACATACATACATACATACATACATACATACATACACAATCTTATACGGAAGTTGAATCTGTATAAACGATCTATGCGTTTTATTATGTATACTATATAACTACAAATATGTATAGATCAAAGAAGACACTCATTCGTCGAAATAAAACATGGAACATATTGTGTGCGTGTGTGTGATATATATATATATATATATGTATGTATGTATTTAAGATGACATATAGATTGTGACAGCTTATCCCATCTAAACATATTTGTCACAGTGACGCAGGTTAAGCTCGAAAAAGAATCGAACACATCGAATGATATATTCACCTAATCATGCTTACGTATAATTTTGTGTTTTTGTATATGTGTGTGTGTGTGCGCGCGTATAATGTATATATTTCTAAACAGAAGATATCACTTCCGTTTATGCTTTTAATCAAGCCGATCGAAAACTAATGTAAAGTATGTTGGATTATGCAGGATACTTTAAACGTTACTTAAATATCGGTATTAAGTGTTTTAATAGCTACTTAAGTAATTCAAGTACTCCAAAGCAAGAGCTTTCGCGTCTCTTGGACACGTAGTAGAGACTATAAAAGGGTCGAAAATCGTTACTCTATCTCCCTCTCTCCGTCTCTCTCTCTCTCTCTCTCTCTCTCTCTCTCTCTCTCTCTCTCTCTCTTTTCTTCTCTTCTCTTCTCTTTCTATCACTCTCCGCTTTTGTAGCACCATTCCAGACACATCCTCGTCTACTTCTTGTTGGAAAACGATTTGAGAACATTTATTTTACTTGTCGTGTAAATATATGTATATTTAAATTATTGTTATTGTTATTATTATTGTTGTTGTTGTTGTTGTTGTTGTTAATATATATAATTTTATATATGAACATTATAATTATATAATAATTAGATTAGGTTAGGTTAGGTTAAAGGTTAGATTTTTGAGAGACCTCGTAAAATTATTAATATATTTTGTACATTGATATTATTATATTATTAAAAACCTAATCTAAAAATATTAACTGGATAATTATATTATTTTTACCTATAGGTACAACTTTTTTTTTTTTTTTAGATCGTTATTTTAATTTAATATAATATTGGCTTTTTTTTATAATATTATTATTAGTATAGTAAAAGTATAATAAACTATATTATATAGTACACTATTATTATATATGTATATGAACTAATATTATAAAAATTTAACCGTTTAACAGTTATATATAAATACATTATAATATATTTATATATAAATAATTTAAGCTAAAATTAGATAAAAGATTTTATGTTGGCTAAAAATGTCTTCCCTTACGCGTTTCACAAAGACAACATTTTTCTCGGGCATAACCTCAATTCGTTTTTTCTTGTCTCCTTTTTTATCAACTCTCAAGAGAAAAACGTTCCATTCTGTCGACAAATTTCCTTTTTAAAATTTATACGAATGTGCATTTGCGAAGTCTCTTTAATTATTCATATTTTTAATGTTCTTTTTCCTTTTTTATTTTACTTTTCCTCGTATATCTCTGAACAATTTTGCTTTATATATTTATATTATATATATATCTATATATATATATATATATATATATATATATATGTATATATGTATATTTTATATATGTATGTACATATTTGTATATTGAAGCTTACAGAGCGGAAACCTTATCGGTAAGTTTCCCTTCTATGGGGATTGTCCTCATGGCTTCTCTTCATATTAACGCTAGAGGACAGACAGATCGATTTCTCTGGCGCCCTTACCTTCTTCCCCCACCCGTCTCTTGTTCACTCCCTTCTCCCTATATTTCTCGCTCATTTGAGAGAGTATATTCACTTCCTCATCGTCCTTCCTACTTCTCTCATCTTTTTTTCGCTTCGTTCTCCCGTAAAAATTCATTCCACGCGATCTAGCGTGAAAAACGCTCGATAAGATTCATTAATTATGAATGATCATTTCTTTTTTATCATCATAATTTTTTTTCCTTTTCGTTTCATTTTCGTTTTCTTCTTCTTTTTTTTTGTTTTTTCTTTTTCTTTTCCTTGTTTTCGCTTATTTTTTTTCCCCTCCCTTCATTCTAAATATCTTTTTAATCTTCGTCGCTTTGATAACTTCGAACTAATCTTCTCAAAGAGTAAAAGATCCAATAATGGGCGTCGTTAAACTCCTTTCGCATAAATTTTGAAAGCAAAAGCGGAAAGAAATGGGATATGCTCGGCAACGACTTTGTTGCTTCTTTTCGTAGTCAACCCTTCCTCCTTCCTCCTTCTCTCCCTCCCCTTGCCTTTAAACAAGTACGCTAATTTTCACTCTCTACGATGTCTCAGCTTGAAGATGCTCTTACGTCATTCTTCCTCATCGCAAAAACGTTCGTGTACTTACAATTAGTCGTCCCTTTTTACCGATTCTTTTCTTTCTTTCTTTCTTTCTTTCTTTCTTTCTTTCTTTCTTTTTCTTTTTTTTTTTTCTTCAGGGCTACATCTCTTGCTTCACGGATAATTCTTTCTCTTTCTTTCTTTCTTTCTTTCTTTCTCTCTGTATTTTTTCTTTGTCATCATCGTGCCTTTTAAAACAAATGTAGATGGGTACACGCGTTATATATTTTCATATACGTGTGTAGAGATGTATATTATATATGGACTTGTATACTATGTATGTATATATGTATGTATATATAGAACTGCGAGAGATATTACGCTGAACTTAGACACGACATTTATAAGCAATTTTTATGGAATACCAGGGAAGAAATAAAAGGAATTTGTGCGTCCCTTTTGTTGGTAGTATTAATAAACCAATAGCGTGCGCGTTTTGAAATTGTTTTATTAATTAAGAATGATATGAATCGATTTATTACAGAAAGTGAGAGAGAGAGAGAAAAGGATTGACTTTTGAAGTAATTAATTTATTAGTTACAAGTTAGAGTTGTATATAATATATTCAAATTTGTTCACATTCCAACAAAAAGGAATTAAAGTAATTACGTAATCTGTAAAACCGATATAACCTGCAAAAAGAAATATATTTCTTTTTTTCGTTTGAAACAAATTGTAGTCGTCGAAAAATAGAACAAGTAATTAAAATATAAAAAAGAAAATAAAAAATAGTCTAGTTTTAAAAATCATGTTTCTTCGAACGATATTTCCATTTTTTTTTCTTTCTCTTTTTTTCCTTTGGTATATCTAGCTTTTTCTGTTATATGGACTCTTCTATGCCTCATCGTATCCTCTCGAATACGCAGGAAACGTCGCTCCAATATGATCCATACGTAAAGATCGAGTACCATGTCCATATGTCTCTCTCTCTCTCTCTCTCTCTCTCTCTCTCTCTCTCTCTCTCTCTCTCTCACTCACTCACTCACTCACTCACTCACTCACTCACTCACTCACTCACTCACTCATTCACTCTGAGGAAACAATGCTTTCTGCTCGTCGAACCGTCGAGTTTCCCGATACAATCGAAACTTCGAAACGGAAACGTTCCCTTCTGCCAGAGAGAGAGAAACAGTAACAGACAGACAGACAGACGGACAGAGATAGAAACAAAGACATGTAGAGGACAACTTGGGGGAAAAAGCATGAAATCGATTTGACTTGTAGGCAAAGGATACGATATATATATACATAAAAATTTGTCTTTTCAAAAGAACCAGAAAGTTTGTTTATTTTTTTATTTAAAGAAATAGAGATAAAAAAACTAATGTACGTGTGTATGTATATAAGTATGAATAATGAAAAAATTTGATGAAACACTTAACCTCAATATTTATTAAATAGTATATTATATATATATATATATATATATATCAGTTTATATTAATATCTAATTAATTAAATTTAATACATTATTAATTATAATTAATTTTTTCTTGTTTTTCTTTTTCTTTTTTCTTAAAAATTAAAAAAAAAAAAAAAACTGAATGATTATTCCTGCAAACAAAAATACTTGTTCGATATCTACGTTTAAAGAAATTTCACTATTAAATTGAAAACTTTTTTATCTGATCTTTTTATTATTTCATTCATTTATTTATTTATTTATTTTTTTTTTTCTTTTTAAGCCCACGTCGATAACGAAGTTTATCTCGGAAGAGCCCTTGAAAGACTCGGCGATGCTGCCCTTAAGGAACAAGAGCCGGATATAGGAGCAGCATTCCTTAAATTCGCAGTGGTCACCAAGGAATTGAGCGCGCTTATGAAGACTCTGGTATATTCTTTATTTATATAGCAATCTAACTTTCTAAAGAATATACAAGTTGCCGTTATAGTTTTTGTTGTCTTCTCAATTTTGCATTAAATGAGGCATCTCGATGAAACTTATTTCGTTCAACGTAATTATGTATGTGTGTATAACAATAAATTAATTTGTTCCTTATGATAATGAAGAAAAATGTTTTACCGACCGCGTTTTTATCGTACGTTTGGCGGGAAATTAAAATTTTTGTTCTGCTCATTTTTATAAATATTTCTTTTTGAAAGTTTTTATTAAATAACATGATTGTCATAATTTTCTTTTTTTTTTTTTTTTTTTTTTATTAATTGCCAATTGATTTTTAAATAAACATATTATTCTCAAGGACTTCTACAAAATATAAAGGTAATAAAGATGCGCTTATTCCGAAACTGATCTTGCAGATGCAAAACATCAATAACATCGTAATGTTTCCGTTGGATTCGGTACTAAAAGGAGATTTGAGAGGCGTAAAGGGCGATCTCAAGAGACCGTTCGAAAAGGCGTGGAAGGACTACGAGGCAAAGTATGCGAAAATCGAGAAGGAGAAAAAGCAACATGCCAAGGAGGCCGGCCTTATTCGTACGGAGGTTACACCAGCCGAGATTGCCGATGAAATGGAGAAGGAGAGGCGATTATTTCAATTGCAAATGTGCGAGGTGAGAAGGAGAATTGATTAATCCATTAGCGTAGGACAGAGTAATATGATGCAATAATGCATATCATGAGCTATATGCTTCAAGGTTTTTATATTATTTATTTATTTTTCTTTCTTCTATTTTCTTTTCTTTAATTATTTGTTTTCTCTCTTTTATATTTTTAGTATCTTATAAAGGTGAATGAAATCAAGACAAAGAAAGGTATCGAACTGTTGCAGCATCTAGTCGAATATTATCATGCTCAGACCAAGTAAGTCCATTATTATTTTGAAATCATTGTTGTATCAATGTAAAGAAATTAATCTAATAATTAACGTACTGAATTTATTAGTTTATCTCTTTGGTCCTTAGCTATTTTCAAGATGGCCTAAAGACCATAGAACATTTTGGTTCTTACGTGGCCGATCTGAGTGTTAAGCTGCAAAAGATTCGACAAACTCAAGATGAAGAACGAAGACGTTTGACGGAGTTAAGGAGTTTACTTAGGAGTTCAGGTTGTGATAAAGAGGTAAGATAATTTAATAAGAAGTACTAATTATCTCAATGATCATAAATATGAATACGGCTAATATTCTTAAAATTGTTCAAATTTATAGCTAAATGTAAATGCAAGCGCAGGGTATTCCTTGCATCAACTTCAAGGTGATAAGCAGCATGGTGTAACACGTTCTGGACATTTGTTGAAAAAAAGTGAAGGAAAGATGAGGAGGGTTTGGCAGAAAAGAAGATGCGCTGTACAAGCAGAGGGTTATTTGGATATCTGTCATGCCGATGAGAATAAGCCACCTACGAGAGTTAATCTACTTACGTGCCAAATAAAGCTGGTACCGGATGATAAAAGAGGCTTTGATCTTATAAGCTGTGAGTTAGAATCGTATATATTTTGTTTACATCTATATATAATATTTTTAAAAGAAACATTTAGAATCTTAGTTTGTTTTTATCTTAACATACTGTATAACAATATCATTTAGAAAACATTGAAATAATTTGTTTCATTTCATAGATAATCGTACGTACCACTTTCAAGCGGAAGACGAAGCAGATCAACGTGCTTGGATGTCAGTATTGGTAAATTGTAAAGAAAGAGCTTTGCTACGAGCATTCGATGCTAGTGGGAAAGCTGAAGCTGGCCAAGGAAATCCTAGTTTAGTCGAATTACAACAAGCAGTGATTCGGTGTGTTATGCGATTACCTGGAAACGAACAATGTTGTGACTGTTCCTCTCAAAACGGTAAAAAGCTACAGAGTAAACATTGCATCTGGCGATATAAAAATAAATATATAGTTGATATTATTAAACAGATTTAACTGTGTAGTTATAAATTATTAACAGATGCTACCTGGTTATCTACAAATTTTGGTATAATCGTATGTATAGAATGTAGTGGCATTCATCGAGATTTAGGAGTACATATATCAAGGATACAGTCTTTAACTTTAGACAATGTAGGAACTGCCCAATTATTATTAGCACGGCATATGACTAATCAAGCATTTAATGAAGTGATGGAAGCTACATTACATCATAATCTTAAACCAACACCTACGTCAACGATGTAAGAATGCACATTTTTATTTACTTCCTTAAAATCTTTACGACATACGTATATATATCTCATTGCATTTGGAATCAACAGGGAAGAACGGTACGAATTTATAAGAGCCAAGTACGTTGATAAAAGATACGTGATGAATACTTGTGCGGACGAACGAGACCTCTTGTCAGATTTAGAACATGCTGTTAATAATCGTGACCTACAACAACTTTTACAAGTTTATGCAGAGAACGTTGACTTGGCAGCACCTTTGCCCACCTCTGTAAGATTTCAAATTACATTTATTTTCTTTGATTAAATAAGAATTTTTTAATTTTCATAAAAAATTTCTTTTATGCGTATCACAGGATATAGGTGAGACGGCTCTACATTTAGCAATCTTACGTGAGATGGGCAATAGTCTACAAATCGTGGATTTTCTGATACAAAATATGCCAACCGGTGGTATCGATAGGACAACAGTCGATGGTGAGACAGCGTTACATCTTTCAGCAAGACACGATAGATCGGAAGCTATGAAGTTACTTTTACGGGCTGGCGCTGACCCGAGTTACAGAAATAAACAGGATAAAACTCCGTTGGACATTGCGCAGGAGATGGGACATCATACCTGTAAAGAATTAGTAAGTTGTATTATCATAAATCGATAATACGATCGAAAGTGAATTTTTCAAGAATACAAGAATGATTTCTTTTTCTGTTTTTTTTTTTTTTTTGTTTTTGTTTTAGCTTAGTCATGCTTTACAAAGGCAGAAGACATTATTCGATAACGTAAACATCGATTGGAACCTTTCTCACGACGAAGGTTCAACGGACTTCTCTGATGACGAAACGATCATCGAAGACAGGGTGAATAGATTCATATTATTTTGCAATATCTTCGTTACATATGTTAGGTGATGATACCATCGTCAAGATTTAACGAGATGAAACATTCGTTATTATTTTTTTCTTTCTTCTATATTTAGAACGGTTGTCTAACGCCTGAGAAAAAGTCACGTAGCAGACCACCTTCGTATGCTGGTGGTGGAGGCACAGGTTCTGGTGATTCACCGGTGACATTACGTAGTCGTAGCAGCACTTGTGATAGTCTACAAAGTGGTTCCTCGCCAAGTTCCTCTACCAACAGACAACAAATGCCACCGCCTCCTCCACCACAAACGAGAAAACCTGTTGCTGGTAGGTTGTTATCGTTTTTTTCTTTTACTTTTCTTTTTCCCTCCTTTAAACTTAACAAACGAATTGAGCAATATTGATTTAATCGGATAATTAGTAAGCAATAATCATAAGTATCAACGTGTAATTATGATTAACGAATAATACAATCGATCAAGGTTTGCGATCATTCAATGAATAATTTTTTCTTATTCGAAACAGTACCCACACCGATGACGCCAGATATTTCAATAAATATCCATGGATCGTTGAAGAAACGTGTTGCACCGCCTCCCCCACCATCAGGAAGCTCAAGTGGCATTCCATCTTCTCATTATGGTACACTACCTTCGTCAGCGTCATTAGCAACATCCACACATAGCCGGACGACGAGTGAGCCAATCTTAGCTGGACACACCTTACACACACTATCGCATACTTTAAACACACTTAACAATCAACACCATAAAAGATCACCCAGTGGAGACTCTTCTACAGGGCATGGTATGTTTAGGTTAAACTCGCTTTACGATTTCCATGTAAAGCTATAGGTGAAATTCAAACTTTCCTCTTTAATTTTTCTATCTTCTTCCTCTTCCTCTTTTTCTTCTTCTTCTTCTTCTTCTTCTTCTTCTTCCTCCTCCTTTTTGTTCTCATCTTATTCATTTATACATTCAATGTTTTATATAGGAATGGACAAGACCAATAGTTCTACGCTTCAGAGACCACGTAATCCACCACCACCTGCACCGTCCAGTGTTAGCACTTCCAGATTGAGTAATGGTCGTAGTAGCGAGTCTCTAAGTTCCATGTGTTCGGATCATGGCCTTGGCAATCCTGTTCCTCCTCCACGAAAGGTGAGCTTTACTTATTTCAAAAGTAAAGGAGTCTCTATGGTAAATGACAAAAATTGTTCTGTTATAATTACACGGTAAAGAAAGAAAAAAAGAACAAAGAAAAAAAAAAAAGGAAATGTGTGTAAATATTTTTGTCTTTGGGAAACAGCGAGTTAGGAGACACACGAGAATGTGAACTTTTTTTTTTTTTTTATATTGTTTCTTTTTATACGTATCCGATGAATGAAATAATTCGTGAAAGCACTACGTAGATACATATACTTACTTGTTTGTTTTTTATTCACTCGTCTCATTTCATACATAAATAATCTCACAACTTATTAATCGTTATAATAAGCTGTGTACCCGTACGATCGTATTAACAAAAAATGGTAGAAAATTTAACAATTGACTAACAAAGATGTCCATTGTTTATCTCTCATTAATAACATGATTTTTCATTAATATACCTTCCATCGAATTGAACAGGCTTTATATATCGCACACCATACTATAAACGTTATGTCATTCACAGTCACAAATCTCTTTCATGATCGTAATATCAAAGAAATACTACATTGTTGTTGTCGTATCGAAGAGTTTATCTGCTTTGATATATATTATCTTTTTTTATCTTTTTTTATCTTCTTTTTCTTTTTTATTTTTTTTTACTTTTTTTTTATTTTTTT